>NC_143510.1:8949475-9099475 GCF_031878675.1 Megascapheus bottae
TTTACTAAAACCCAACAGGCATTGCACAGTCTGCATATTTGTCAGTCTCCTTCTTGATATGCTTTAAGAAAGGATGAGTTTTAAGACTCAGCTTCAGCTCAGAGGGAGAAGGCAGAGGAAGATGGTTTCATGAGTTCACTATTTAGTCTCACATAGTTTGATCATTGCTAACCATCTAAGACACCACCGAAAGTTCTCACAAAGACAGTAAAGAAAGATCCAATCAAACTGATGACACATCTCAAACCATTTCACAAGATGATAATTTTAGTCTGATTTTGTCAGAGAAATGAAGCTTCAAAAAACTTCAATAAATCATCTATTTGTAATCACACTCTCTTCAGAGACATCCTTAGATGAGCAATGCCCTCATGAATTGATTTCCTAGGAATCGAGTTATGTCTCCGAGTTCCAGTAAATGATCTGTGAAGCCTGTGGGGTTCAAATTAACATCAAAGTCGTGTGTAGCTATTTAGTGTTGTATTTGGTTTTCTTCCTTCTTGGAATCTTAACCTTAGCCTGTTGTCGGTTTTCTTTTATTTTGTCTGTTCAGACGAGTTCATGAAAACCACTAGATACCCCCTGATTCTTTTACTATAGACTGAGATATGAAAACAATTCCAGGACTTGAATTTATAGTTAAAAGCAGCCTGGATTTTGAGGTCTGGAGGAAGAACCATGCTTGGCATCCAGCTATAGAAAAGTTCACATCTGCAAGCAAATACTGTGCAGAACTTTGACTGCAGACGTTTGCAGGATACTGGGTCTCCAAGTTCTTCAAAAGAGGAATGCATTTCTTGAATGAAAAGCTAGAAAATCTATTTTCTTGTCAAGATCTTGTCAAGAAATTAGCTTCAGGGTTAGTTCTGGTTTTGTTTTTCAAACAAGAAGATAGTACCAAATAAAGGGTATTTTCTATCCTAAGAAAGTTCCCTGTGAGATACTGTATTAATACTTATCAAGAATATGGTCAGTTCACTCATCATAGAACTGTGATACTTAACCGTCTGCAAAGCCAGCTCTGGGAAAGAGGTGTAAGTGCCTATTGAATTACCTGGTTCAGATAAGGATCTATTTTGTTTCTCCACCTGCATTCATCAACCACAAACCAAGATTAATCACACAGATGATTCAGTCTGTAAGCACTTACATCAATTGTATGAAAGACAATGTTAAGAGAATTTCTTAAGTTTAGGAGCAAAGAAACCATTGAATGGTTGTGGAAAGCAGCACTTTGTAAGTTGTATGCATTGGAACCTATAAAGAATTTGATGTGGTAGAGCCCACATCAAATTTATTCAAAATGCCTATATTAAATGAAATTGCATTATTCCAACTTACAATTAATCACACAAACTCATGAAAACACACAAGCAGAACTCTGTAAAAATCTGTTACATTTATACAGTAGAAATCTGCCACTTATTTGGGGAGAATTATGCAGTGTGCTTCTTTATTATACACCAGATTATCCTCACTATGGAATCAGTTCTGTTACAACTTGCACTAGACACTGACAGAACATTGGAAAACAGTACATAAATATATAAATTATTTCTAAGTAGGTGATAAATGGCAAGCCAACAATTTAGATAAGAAGATTAAAGAACTGAAACAAGTGGTTTATTTTACTAATAGGACAATTCAAGAGCATTGGGCAGACAAAGGTTGAATTTCATGAAGGATTTGTACATTTCTAAGAATTATAGTTAATGAGTATGAATTAAAACATCTCCCAACACATCTTTTTTCTATTCTAGTGATGTGAGAGAGTAGATTTTCTAACGGAACTTCAAGTGAATGGATGAATGAATTAATACCCAGACAGGCACAAAACTCCTTAAAATCTTGTAACATAGATTTTGTAAATGAATCACTACACTAGAAAGAAACTAAGGTGATCATTTGTAGACTAATTAGAAATAGAAATCTAGACAGGGAAGTCAAATTCTAAAACATGTCTCACCTAGAGGATAGTATCTAAAAATGTTGAACTAAAGCTGATTTGTTAATAGTCACTCAATGTAGAAAAAAACAACAAAAACATCAACAAGGGCCCTAAAAACATGTGTACCTGTCAGCAGAAGTATTTCCAGAGAGCACTGAAAACTAAAGCTAAATCCAACCCATATCTTCAGGTGATCAATACAACACAAATAAATGTAACATAGACACACACATGCACACGCACACAAACGCGCATGAACACACACACACATATATACACACAGAGATTCTATCAATCAATAATTTAAGAAAACAAGAATACATAGACCTCACATTCAAACACTTTACATGACAAAAGTAAACAAACACATAGTAAGCCAGAGATAATTTTAATACTAAATGTGGAAGAAGCAGTTCAAATTTTCTTTGGAAGATTTTCATATGCATTGCCCGGTTCAAAGAGTTGCCAAGAAAAGACATCTAGGTACATCTGCGCTCGCAGCCCAATGAAAGCCAAAAGCCATACAATGAGTGATTGTTGTCCTTAATGTACTATGTTATCTCTCATCACTTTTGCTGTCCCTTCGTTATCTCATATTGTTACAGTATTTCAATTTGTTATCTGATATATTGTATATACGCTTCATTGGTTATTTGGAATTGGATAGGGAAGGGGGAGAAACAACATGAGTGGCTGGGGTGGGGGAGGGAAATGGGAACCAAGACATGAGAATGGGTATCAATGTTTGTGAAGTAATGCACCTTCTATCTGGTGAATATAATGTAACCCTGCTATTAATTACAATAAAAATATATAAAAAGAAAAAAGAAACATTGAACATAAAGCTATTTGGGGGAATCAGATGCCAATTACACTTCACAGAGAATATTAAATATATGCATTTCATATATTTAAAGAAATGAAAGACCATCAGGTGCTGGCAGTCTACACCTGTAATACAGTTCAAAGCCAAACTGGGAGGGCAGTAAAGTCCTTGAGAATTTGATCACCAGTTAAGCACCAGAAAGACAGAAGTAGAGCTGTGGCTCAAATGGTAGAGCATGGTAGAGCGGGAGCCTTAAGCACAAGAGAGAGAGAGAGAGGGAGAGATAGGGAGAGAGAGAGGCAGAGAGAGAGAGGGGGGGGAGAGAGGGAGAGAGAGGGAGAGAGAGGGAGAGAGGAAATAGAAAGAGAAATTAAAGATCAATTTTGAAATAAAATGCATCTGCAGGGTCAGGACTTATTTTGAGTCATAATCATATGTATTGCAGGACTGGGATGGATGGGGATTAGAAGAACATAGACACCCTTGTTTATGTCAACGCTCCTGCCTGGACTTAAGAACTGAGGGGTGGAGGTTTTGAGGAGAGCAGAATCTGCAGGCTCCTTTCTCCGTGCAGTGGCTCAACTTGGGAGAACTTCTGACAAAGGCTGCTATTTTAATTCTTGTGGAATCCCAAGAATGATTACTAATAAGTACTATAAGTATAACAATTTCTGGCAATACAACTGACTAGAGGACTTCTTGTCACCAGAACATGAGCAGTTCCATGCTGGGATTATTTTCTTGGAAAACGAGTGGCTACCTACCCTTTTATGGGGGCTTGAAGGAGGTTTTCTGAATTCTGATTTTATCTTTGCTCATGTTTGACATTATGTATCTAGAAATAAAACTACGCATTCAGTTTAATAATTTTTTTAATTGAGAAATAGCCTTATGTTAAAGAAGGTCATTGGACAATAGTTTGAGAAGTATATTTTAAAAATAATTTATAAGGTTAAATGCCTTCAAGCTTTGAAAATAATGAAATCTAAATTTAGAAATAAAAGTTTGATTTCAGCCACTTTAACTAAACACGGTAGCAAGGCCGGGGGACAGAGGCAGGAAATGGGGAAATTGACGGGAAGGACAACTTAGTGAGGTATGTCAAATCCTATTAGCCCAGGTCCTTTTCTTGGCTAGGAGAAAGACAGTGCTTCTGTTGTCTTGTCCTCATGGCTAGACTTCTGTCTTTATCCTCCATATTTATTTCATTTGCACATTAGTCTTGTTTCCACATTTTCCATGCTGGGTCAGTTTCACCCTTGACTTTATTTTTTATGATGTGCTTTGACAACTGGAAATAATTTTTGTCACATTGTAGAGTTCTGTACTGAAAGTTTTATGATTTAGTGTCTATAGCAAGTAGTGGTATCACAATAAGATTTTTTAAATGTATTCCTGTGTTCTGGAGGAGTATGTCTGATTACCTGGGTTCCTTTGAAGGTTGATGACATGCAAAGATCGACTTGAGGTTTCTTACCCATGTAAAGTAAACCATTTAATCTTGAATGTGTACATACCCATCTGAACTATGTGATAGTTTATCATTGGTTCACATTCAAATGCCAGACATTTTTATTAAAATACTGGCAGGTTAGATCTTAAGTTCGATGGATCGTCATTTGCTATTACTGATGCCTTGCACATAGAGTAAATATGGAATTCAGGAGAATTTCATGTAGATCATCTCATGTGCTTCACATAATATTCCTGACAGCTGGCTAGAGAGATACTAGTACTTTACCATCAGAATAGGAAGAGAGACTCAGTTGGCTTAATGGATTTGTCCTAAATAACTCTCATAATGCTGAAATTCTGCATTAAACAGTGAGAAAAAGGGAAGGAAAGAAAAATCTGACACCTTCACAAGTTGTGTGTAGCCCTCCAGTGCACATTTTCTGCCAGAAGGAGAGGCCCTTCTCACTCTCTTTTTGGCTCTGGTAGCGTTGTTGTTGTTGCTTGTTTGTTTGTTTTGTTTTTGCCAATCCTGGGCCTTGAACTCAGGGTGTGAGCACTGTCCTTGGATTTCTCAAGGCTAGAGCACTACCATTTGAGCCACAGCACCACTTCTGGCTTTTTTTTTCTATGTATGTGGTACTGAGGAATCAAACCTGGGTCTTCGTGCATGCCAGGCAAGCACTCTACCAATAGGCCAAACTCCCGGCCCCTCTGGTAACGTTTTTTTGGCAGCTTTCTTCCTAAAATGATACATTTCATTTTCTTCTTCACCTTATATTTTATTTTGTGTTGTTTCTGTGTGTTTATTTGGTTTTCATTTTCATCCTTTAAAAATTCTCTGGATGACAATGTCACTATCAGAGGTTTTGTTATACGTTTCAGAGATACGGGAAGATCAGTACTGATTTTGGAAAATCTGCATAACAAAAGATAATGACAATAATTCAGAGAGGCCAGGCAATCTGAGCAAAAATTCAAAAGCAGTGGGCTCAGTCCATATGAATGGAATGTGAACTGATGGGATGTCTGAATGAATATTTAGATTCTTGTCTTTAAAAGAATACAAGGTAGTGGTTGGCAGTTTGGCCTATTGGGAGATTGCTTGCACAAAGCCCTGGATTCGATTCCTTGGTACCACATACATAGGAAAAAGCTGGAAATGGTGATGTGGCTCAAGTGGTAGAATGCTAGCCTTGAAGAAACTGAAGGACCATGCTCAGGCCCTGAGTTCAATGCACAGTACTGGCAAAAAAAAAAAAGCAACCAAGAATTACAAGGTAAAGGGAAAATACTACATTTACTTTAAGAAATAGGCAGTTGGTAAAATATCAGCATAAAAGTTACAAGCAAGATTCCTCATTGTTGAATATTGAGTCGAAAGTCCTAATTCCCTGCTTTATTCTATTTTTTAAAATGTAAGAGTAATTTCATGAATTCAGAAAAATTCTGCCCTGTAATGAAAATGTCTAAGATATATAAATAATATATAAATGATACATCAATAAATGGCATTTCAGGGGATAGTTCAAAGCATATGGTAATTGAACAACTAATTGAATATTAGAAGAATTTTCAGTAAAATGCTATAAGTTTTGAATTGAATTTGTGTATATAGAAGTTTTAGGAATCTACAGTTTTGTCTGTGTTAGGTTTTAGAGCTGCAGGCATGGATTTCAGTTTTGGATAGCAAACTTTTAGTTTGCTTCCAACCATGCATTTTCAAAAACTTTTAAACAAACTTTATCTTTACAAACATTCTGCTGAAATCGTATTTTTACATGCTTACATTTTTATTCTCTCAAATTAAAGAGAGATGTGACATCATTAAAATTTTACATTATTAGTACTAGAAAAAAATAAGGCTAGATATTGACTGATCACTCATTTCCTCTTTATTTCTAAGAATATTAATCTTGAAGTTAAATTTACTGAAAAATATTCCTAGAAAAATAATCCAATTTATTTTTAGTATGACAATAAATTGACTGTAAAAGTATATGGATTATTTTAAAAACTGGTGCAACATTTCACGTGGATTAATAACAGATAATAAATAGTTGGTAATTTCATCAAAACCTCAACAGAGGAAGGGGATAAAGGAAGAGAGCAGGTCATGCTTTCATCAAAACCATTGTAGAAGATAGTTGGCCTGCTACAATTATTCTTTTCTCATGAAAACTTCTTTGAGAGACATAATGGCCATGGTCATTTCATTTTGTAATTTATTAAGCAGTCTGAGGGTGAACGGAGAGTTTCAATTTGAGGTTATGGTTATAATTACTAACTGCAAGATTCCTGTTGCCTTTCATTAAATAGTTATAATATTTAATTGAGGCTACAGGGCGTCTACGCACAGCATAGCGGCATACATGATTATCAGTACACATAAAAGAAAACTGAGGGTACTTTTGAACACTGAAAGAGATTATCAAAAATTACATTTTTAATTTAACTTTTGACTTTAATCTTCTCAGTGATTAAATACACATCTTGCAGGGTTTTTCTCCCCAGCAAATGGAGACATTAAAATAATAAATGAACCATAAAGTGAAAAAGGGTAAAACAACTTTGCTCTGTAACATAAACGCATAGATCTAATGAGCATGTACAAATTATACTATGTTTTTATTTTCTGACTGCTTTATGAGAAAGGACAGCAGGTGACATGAGCAGTCCATTGCCACTAGCCTTGTTGGGAAGCATTCTCCTCTCATAAGCTTCCACAGTACTGGGATCAAGAGAGAAAATAGCTGGATGGCCTTTGGCCCAGCCCTTTGGTCCCACAACTTTACTTCTAAGGACTACTTATCTCTTTGACCAGTGGAAACTACTAAGAAGGGAACATAAAAGAGACTTGGCCTCTCTGTGTGAATCTCTTTGAAGATTGCCACCTTCCAGGTTAGCCTTTAAGGGAAACTGAAGATATTAGGAACCTGAAGTGAAAGGAAAGTTTGCTCAGAGAAACTTCTCTGCTAACAGTTCCCTTAGGAGATGTGAAAAATCCCTAATTATAGAAATAAAAGTGGCATTATGGGAGTGAGGAAGTAACGACTGACTTCTTAAACGTGAACATGTATATTAGTTATGGGAAACTTATTAAAGCTATGAAATTCTTGAAACAAGAATGAAATGGTTTCTCTGGAATCTAAGCAAAACAATGGAAAATACTGTTGTTATTTCAAGATTTTTCTACCACTTTATATTTTAAAAGTTTCTTACAATAACTTCGTAAGCGATCCCCTCTTACCCTGGCTGAAAAAAAAAAGACAAAGCTAGTTTTATTGTTTTAGGAATTCTGTAAAAAGACAAAGACAATTTTTTTGTTTCAGTTATTATTTACATTTATTATTACTATTTTTATTACAGTTGTTAACATTTATTTTTGGAAAGATGGGAATAAATGCTTGATTACCTGCTGCCAGTAAAGTTTGTCAATTACACTTAGAGCCTTGTGGAGCCAGGTTAGCTCTTTTGACAACATATCCAGTTTGAAGAAGAAAATTAAAGTAATTTTTAAGACATAAACTCAGACTTAAAAACCAGAGTTTGATAATTGTAGGAGAAAAGAAGCATACACTATATGGTTCGTTTGAGGTTTATGATTCTTAATGGAAAATATCATGGTAGGTGTATCATTGTGGTTTTAGGTGATACACAAATAACCATAGACAATATTGTTCAGGTCAGCCATTTTTCTGTCTCACATGACCTTTAAGGAATAATCACAATGACCAACCTGTAAGTCATGTGAGCCCCTGGTATAATACAGAAAGTTCCTTCTGCTGATACATTGAAACAAGATCCCAGAATGTGAGTCACGTATATTTTCTAGGATGACAATTTTCAGGTGAAGAACACCCTGTGGTACAATTTAGTGAGAAATTAATTTAACTTCTGCATATGTCTATTCTTATTTCCAAACAACAAAAACCTCTCACAGACTGGCCAATTTTAGTGAAAGCAAATATTAGGGAAAGGATAAGGGGATTTCAGATGCTATATACAGTCGAAAAAACTAGGAGACCATGAGCAGGTGCTACGAACACTGTGTTACATGTGAGCATTTGTTACAGTATAGTTTGAACAAGTTCATTCCTTCATGCCGTGGTTTTAGGATAATGAAATATAGTCATAATTATACATAGTAACAGGAAAATTATCCATTTAAGAAACATTGTGATTAAATTATTTGAACATAAACAATGTAAGTAATAAACAAGATGAATGGAATGGGTGGGAGGAGGGAAATGGGGACAAAAGCATGAGCAGGATATCAATGTGTGAGAAGTAATGCACCTACTATCTGGCAAATATCACTTTAACCCCTCTCTATATAACAATAAAAAAGAAGTACCATTCATCATTTGTACTCCAAATTTTAACCTTTGCATGTTATTTTGTCTCCACACTATTCTTGTGAATTATTCAAAGAAGACATTTTCAGGCTGTAGCTGGGATAACAGAATAACTCAAACAAGTATGTAGTTGATCTCAGGACACAGCGCTGGTTAGTGGTAAAACAATTAGCAATAGCCACAAGATTGGCTTGGAATATTCCTTCAATTTGGAGATCCTCGGGGAAAATGGAAGATTTGTACAGCTCACTGAAAGCTACTACTGCAGGGGATCTTGGGGCTTATGTGTAAGTTTACGCTGATTGTAGAAAAGCTTTTTATTAGCGCTCAATAAAGAATCATGTTTTTACATATTTGCAGATAGTCCTTCCATCCTCAGAGTGAAGGCAGCAAAGTTCTTCCTCTTCTCTTGTTTAAGAGAAAACTTCACAGGCATTAGGAAAGGCAAGCTGGCATCACATCAGCATCAGCATTGAAAAAGGTGAGGTTACTACATTTCTGTTCTGAAGGCAAATCTTTTTTTTTTAATTTATGTTACTCAGTGGCTAGGGACATTTACCACGGGCTATCTACTTTCCTACATATTCTACACAGAAACAGCTAAGCCAGGGCTGTCGCACTTCTCATGGTACCCACAGAAAGTGACAGTGTTGTCCCAACACACTTCAATTACTGGTACTGGAATCTCATGTATGGACATTCTGGTTAGAGAGGTGCAGGCATGATCAGGCCATGCACATTGCAGTGGGTTTTATTTAGTTGTTTGAAACGAATATGCCACGCATCACTAAAGTTATAAAGAAAAGCCCCTAGAGCAAGAGGGCTGAACCTCAAGCTGAGAACCTAAACTCATTTCTAGTTTGTGGCTGCAGCTATTTATTATCTAGTGGCATTTCTATGAATTATATTAACAAAAGTATTACTTAAATATATTTGTTTCCAAAAATTCAACTGAAAAGATAAAAATCTATTACTATTTGGTTTAATAGTCACAGACCAACTAAAGTATATTAAAAAAAGAAAACAGAAAAATACCAGAGATATTTTACTTTATAATAGAATTTTATAGGAAAAAATAGTAAAATTCAGTAAAGCCATTAAAATATTTGTATTCTTTGCTTATATTACCTTTCATTTTAGATGGAATATAAAGTTTTCTCCATTTATTCCTATAGGAGTGTTTTACGTTAGACTATCTTCTGCCTTTCTCACAAAGGATCCCTACAAATTGCCTAAAAATCAATTCCAAAAGTTATAATTTACTTTTCATTTTGAATCCTGCTTCTGAAAGATCATTTATATATTTGAAATTCACTTTTAAAATTTTTTCAGTCACGTCCAATTTCTTCGGTGAACCAAACTGGATGGGTTAATTATTAGAGCACCTCAGAGCCCCAGCCATCATTAGAAGTTGGCTATCATTTCAAATGCATTCCACTCTGTAATTTCAGCCGCTCAAACAAGGTCACATCCGCCAGCTGGACAGTCAATGAAGAGCTGTTTCAAAATAGACGGAGAAAGACATGGAATGATGAGCACTTCTCTTCATGGGACAGGCCCTGAATATCCGGACTTAAGGAGAAGTGGGTGGAATTCTCATTGCTAGGGACAACTGTACACCTGTAGCCACATCTCCTGGTCTTACTGAATATTGATTCCCAGTTTAATAAAGAAGGGCAACAACATGTACTGGACCGAGTCGCTAGTAGGTTAGAAAGCACTGGAAATCTCTGGAGTATCTTTAGTTTCAAGGCTCAGCAATGGATCCTCATGACCACTGAATGATAACTTATGCATATGTAGTTGAACTGGGCTTCAGGAGACAAACCAAGTGATCTCATAGCAGCAGGAACTATCTCAGCTTGGAAGGTATATGGGTCCAGGTTATCAGAGCAGGAGATCCATTGTTCAAATCTGTGGAGTATGGGATTTGTAAGTATAATAGTAGCTCACAAGACCATCTTATAGGTTCTACTCATGCTCACGGGCAAGACTGAATCCAAGCACACGTGGAGACGGGAGAGCCATTCTCCCTGGAGCTTTTATATTTACCTTTTGCCCTTCATAACTCAGTTTCAGTGAGTGAATTACATGACTTTGCTAATTTATTTTTTGTGCATAATGGGAAAAATAATTATTTCTGAGGCTTTCAACAGTATTTTAGTGGCACATGCTTTGCCCCCGTGATTGGATGATGTCTCTCCCATACTAATTTATTGGGTGCTCTTTTCCTGGGCTAAATCAACTATGTTTGTTGCCTAACATACACACTTCAATGATTCTTGGACAGCTGAAACACGGAAGAATCGAGAATCTATGACAAACTAAAGGTGAGCAAATACTGTCATTGTTTTGAAGTTACGCTGTGAAAAAATTGAACACTGAAACTTGGGATAGAGATGAGATGGAAAGAGATGCAGGAGAAAGATGGAAGGAGGGACACTGATAAAGATTCAATAGACTCACTAACGGATTTCTAAAACTTTTACTGAATCCAATAACATAAAGTTAAGAAAAAGGATGTATGATGCACTAAATAATTCAAATGACTGTGTGCTTTCTAAATTGAGAAGTCTTTTTTATATCCCTGAGACATAGATGGATATATCTGATGTATTTTCTCAGTTATGAATATTTTCTTTTTAATTTTCCCTTTTGTACCAGAATTTTAATTTCACCATTTAAGTGTTCTTTCCTGTACTTGTCTCCAAAATCACACAAATAATAAATTGCTTATAAGAATTTTCTCTTAACAATATTCTGTTCTTTTAATAATCATAAAAATACAACTTTCAATATTTACCAACTTGTACTATCAAGCACAGGATTCAAACTTATTCCAGTATAAGCGCAGAGTAAATGCTATATATGATTAAATCTTCTTTTCATTACCCTTCTACCTTATAATCATTCTTAGTTCATAAGTTCCTTCAAAATTTCTTTTTGTATTTTGTCTATTCATATTTGTTTTTTTGCTCTGAACTTCTTTAAAACAAATAAAACCCAGGGCAAAACTTTTGCCTGGATAACTTGAGAAGTTTGATTTGTTCCACTTGCATTCATGCTATTTAATTTGGTTTGCTTATCCTAGCAAGTCTAGAAGTTAAACTTTCTTTTAAAGAGATCACTTTGGAAAATCCAGCTAAACAAGTTCAATTCAAATGTTTCCTTCAGAAAATGCCCTCGGGAAAGCATTCACGGAAGTGACTCCATGGGTGCGTATGCTACTTGTTTTACATGCTTGGTGGCTTTTCAGTTGTCAGAAATCAGTGTTTCTCTTTACTGCACAGAAGGAGTCAGAGGCTTTCTCTGGGCTTCCAGTACTGCAAATGTGGGTTAGGCATTTGACTGTCCTTGCCCCAAAGGAGTCCTGAAAATACCACTTGATTCAGCCTCACAAAGGACTGCATTTACTGAAGCCTTATTTTAAAACAGACACAGGTGACAGCTCCATTATTCTTGCACGTTCACATGCATTCACAGCTGTTTTTATTTATCCTGGCTGTATGGGGACACATTTGTAGTAATTATTAGTTTCTGATGCAGTTAAATAGTTCCAATGCTTATCAAGACTGAATTCAATTATCAGGATCACACTTTTACCCTCCACCTCTTTGGCCATGCTTTCTTTAGGAAATTGCCACAACTAAGATATCTGGACTTCATTTCACCTAAAGTGGTCCTAGGTCCCTTCTCTGTTCCTCCTTAAGTGGCCCCTAACATTTCCCCCTTTTACTTAAATTCTAAGTTAATTACAACTACAGAAGAGATTGCAAAAATAACTTTTGGCTGCAAGAACTATTACGAAAATATGTACAAATTGCTTGTGGAGTCTTATCGTTAGTGTCTTCGTGTTGGTTTTTGGATGGTAGGCCTAACTTTTCCTCTCTTGGCTTATTCTTTCACTGTGCTTCCATCACTGTTTTGAGAAGTTAAAATAAAATGATGGAGTTTAGGCCTCACCAGGAAAAGGAAACAAGAGGGGGGAAATAAATAAAGGCCCATAAAACCAGGAAGATGATAACGAAGTTATCCAAACTTGGTGGAGAGATTAGGAAAACGTTTGAACCACAGGAGTTTTAAGATGATTTTGATTTGCCTGACATAAAAAGTGATTATACCTGAAGATATCATGAAGTTCATTGCATGAAAATAAATACTTGATATTTGTCTCTAGAATTTATACAGAAGTGGAAAAAACATCACAGAAGTGTTGATTTGCTTTTTTTAATGCCGCTGTTTAAGGTGGCAAGCAGACCAGAGGTGGGTCAGGCTGTAAAATGCAGGCAGCATAATCAATCACTCCATTGCCTCAGGCAACCACAAAGATGTTCACTGAGTGGCTATGTTTCATAGCAAAAATCCACGAATATTGGAAGAAGTTATGGAACTGCATAAGAAAGCAGAAGAAAAAATAGAAAACTAGTGCAAAATGTAAAGTAATCAATGATGGGAGTAGATTTTTCTTCTGTCAGATAAAGATTATAACATTATTTAGTTGTAGCCAAAGGGGCTTTAAAATACTGTTCCTTTAAAAAATTATTCTCCTAATTATTTTAAACAACACTTCCACTATTGTCAGTGTTTAAACATGCATAATATCAAGATATAACTCCGAATTGTATATTTATGTATCAAACGGAAATGCTAACAATGGTGCCTTTTCTAGGAAGAGAGTCAGATGGATTCACTGTGATTTACAGTGATTTTACTGCTAATGATATGACTCTACCTGCCTTTAGTTTCTGATCTCTTCTTGAGTTGTTGCCAGGGACTCCTTTAAAACATTTTATTTTCCTCCACACAACCATCTTTTTTGAATGTTTACCCTCTTCTAATTTAAGTCTTGTCCTAATACATTTGCCTGAGAAAGGAGCTACAGTTGGTAGAAAACTTTTCTGAAGGAAGGATTTGAGGGAAGCCTCATTCCTGTTATAACTCATACTTCATTCATAAGTGTGAGTGTTTTAAGTACTTGATGTGTATATTTGGGGGTTGGCACAGGCAAGGGTGATTATAGAAGTTACTAGCTAAAGATCTTATTAAAATACTTAGTCGTTTAGTAACATACCTTAGTGAGTATTAAGGGCCCCTCATGACAACACCCAAATCTCTTAAATAGAAGTGTTTGTTGTTGTTTTTTCTTTTTTTTTTTTTGGCCAGTCCTGGGCTTGAGCTCAGGGTCTGAGCCCTGTCCTTGGACTTTCTAAAGGCTAGAGCTCTACCACTTGAGCCTCAGCACCACTTCCAGCTTTTTTCTATGTATGTGGTACCAAGGAATGGAACCCCGGTTTTTGTGCATGCTAGGCAAGCACTCTACCACTAGGCCAAACTCCTGGCCCCAAATAGAAGTTTTTTGAAATATGAAAGGGAAAAGAAGGAATGAGTTGTCACACTACTTTCTATTTACTAAGTAGTAACTTTTAATTTCAATTCAAAAGGAATATTTTAAAACTTGATAAACCTGGAACAAATCTCTCCATTGAGTTTTACCCTTTTATGAAAGACTAGGGAAATACATTAAATTTTCCTTAGTCCTTTCAGAATATACTTTTACTCCCTGTACTCATCTCTACCAAAATATATCCACTTTGATCTATTACAAAAAACCGAAGTCATTTATGCCTATACTCCCAATTCCCATGGAGTGATATTTCTCAGCAACATTTAGAAAGCCCCCTTTCATCTTGAGGCTGAAGAAAGTACAATTTTTAGCTTTCAAAATAACTTACTATACTAGTTCATTTTATGCTACTGTAACAGAGTGCCTGAGGCTGTTATTTTTCTAAAGATAACAGATTTCTTCATGGCAAAGCTAAGGGAAAATTCTCAAGTTTAATGATATCTCATATACTATTAGAAGAAGGAAGACAGGAAATAAGAGCATAAGGAGGCTGTCTTTTTCTTTTGTAATAACTCTCTAAGAAGAATTTACTCTTAATTCTTTCCAAGGGCTAAACTCGCATGTCCAAATAACCAAACACTCAGGCCTTCTTCAAAGTTCTACGTCTCCATAACACAATTAAGGGTGGTCAGATTTCCAGCACATAAATACTTGACTGACAACTTCAGCATATCCAGACCATGGTACTTTTTTCCCAGTATGCAAGATCACTTCAAGTCAGCATGGGAAATCTAGACTTCCTTCCTTTGTGTTAATATCTCATTTATTTCTGAACTACTTCTGGTCTACTTTGTGGTCTACTTTGTGGGGGCATTACTGATTGTAGGACTGTTTAATAGGCTGTATAGACCTTTCTTCTGCCCAAACCAATTGTCTATAAAAATATATTTGACCAAGTTATTTATAGTAAACTTTAGATCTGACAGACAACTATCTCCTTTCAAAGGACTGGTGCTGGTAGATACAAATAACATAAGAGAAATAGACAAATGTTAAATTGTGAAACAGCAAAGGGGATACTTTATGGAAATAAACTCACAAGATAATAATGTGAATTTGACAAGGTGATAATTAAAGTCCCAGATAGATCTCTGGCACATCTGTATGCCTTTCAGTAAAGTTGGTTAGCATATTAACTACTGATGGAGTATTCTGGAAAATATTCATGGGATGTAAAACTGCAAATTGTTATTCAGTTCAATTTGTATAATAAGTGTAACAAAATGCAATGCATGCAATATTACACAAGAGATACTAAACTCCATTACAGGCATTTTAAAGGCCCAGCACGATCCTTAGGTGATGATTTTTGCCTTGAAAATCATCACATTTAAGTATGAATCTTCATATTTAAGTATGAATTGCTTTCATTTGCTGCTGAAAGGAAATTCTGCATAGGTTTAGTGCACTGTGAGGGCAATACATTTTTATTTTGAATGAGTTGAAAAACTTTGGGATAGTATTTTGATGTACACACATGCATGTAAGTATACAACATTACCTTAATATCTAGTTTTTTCCTATTTGTCTTTCAAGGAGATGGCATAGAAGATATATAGAAGATATAAACTCACTATGAAACACATCTAATTTCAAATTTTCACCACTGATCTAACATACTGGTTCTCTTCTTCAATAGTAAATTCGATTATATATAAATTCTAATTTAGACATTCACTGGAGAAAACATATCAATATAATAATAAGAAAATGTATGAAGAGATATGTGTGTGCCCACACACTGAGGGTGACAGAGATAATATTTGAGAGTAACCTTTGATGTCACAACCTTCCACGAATGAACTTTCTTGTAACAGCAACCTAGGTTATTTAAAGAGCATTTGTGTGCTATTGTGTAACCCCCCCGCCCCCCCCCCACGACACATACCAAGTACAGGGTCTGTTAGCCAAAACCACTCCTGCTGAGCCAGTCCCAACCTTCTCAACTCCTCTCCTCCCCCATGTCATCCCTCTGATGCACAAGAGGAGGAGCATGTGTCAGATATTTGGGGTCTTGGACACCAAATCGACTGATTTTCCTCTTTCCTGGGGATATCTCAGTTTCTGGGGAAACTTGCACAGGCTTCCCTGGTGCTGATTACCAAATGGTCTCAGGACCATTTGAATACAGACTGCATGGATGATGCAACTTTTCCCTTATATTAATTACCTTTATCATTAATGAAAGTATTTTATAACTTTTGTTGATAGATTTCATTTTTGTTAAGACCACTGACTTTTAAATGATTTCCTATTTTTTGCCAGTCCTGAGGCTTGAACTCAGGGCCTGAGCTCTGTCCTTGGGCTTTCTCATGGCTGGAGCTCTACCACTGGAGCCTTAGCATCAGTTTCAGGAGTTTTTTCTATATATGTGGTACCAAGGAATCAAAGCAGGGTTTTCCTGCATACTAGGTAAGCACTCTACCGCTAGGCCAGACTCCTGGCCCCTGATTTCCTATTACAACCATTCACCTGTGATGTGTTACCAGTGTGTGCACAAATATATAATATTTGTAATGCATTCTAATGTATACGTGGAATCCTTCCATTTTGCTCTGTCTTTGAATGTCTAATGGGTCCCTACTTTTTCCATTCTGCTGAATTAAGTATCCTTTGGCATACAGATGACATCACATTTCACTGAGATTTTCCTTAAGTGTCAGGGTATTGCTGTTAATACTTGCTTTAT
This sequence comes from Megascapheus bottae, assembly GCF_031878675.1. Taxonomy (NCBI): domain Eukaryota; kingdom Metazoa; phylum Chordata; class Mammalia; order Rodentia; family Geomyidae; genus Megascapheus; species Megascapheus bottae. The sequence continues at coordinate 8,966,153 of NC_143510.1, forward strand.
GACAAAATTATCCTCATATCATAGAAATGTATGAATCCTCAGGAAATGTGTATCAGGCTTTCTACAAACCATATCTGTGCAGATCATTGTGTAGCAGTTTTCAACACGTTCTTAGGACACACTCACATCTAAAGAGGTATACGTTTTATGTCACCTGATTCCTCTCATCCCTAACCAAACTCCTCTGTCCAGAAGTCTACCTATAGCTTAACGGGCCTCTTTAAAAGAAATTCAGAAAAGGCAAAATCCTTTCCAGTTATTAGCTAAGATTCTTTTTTTAACTCTTTTAAAATTATATTTTGTTATCATTAAATAATTGTACAAAGAGATTATCACTCAACATGTCAGTTTGTAAGTACAATACAAGCAGTATATATTATGTTTTATGAAAAGGACACTATTTTGTTTTATTAGAATGTACTTTAAACAAAAGAAGCTTTTCTTCATAAAAACAACAGTTGTAATTAGTGTTTATTAAACAAATGCTATAACTTACTGATACTTTCTCAGAATCTGCAGTCCAGACTTGATTCTTTACGGTTAGGGTTATCCTTGCAGCACTGAGTTCTCACAAAACACTTGCTGGCTTTCACTGGCCTGCATACTTCCGGGGTTTCTTACTCTCCTCACACACATTTCCAGCAGGGCCACTTGAAAACTTTGGGAACAAAAAGACCAGATTTGAAATTTAACTGGCTGAGTCTCGACCTGTCAATATTCTCTGGATATATTGGTGACTAAAGGTGAAAAGGAATTGACAACTAGCAAGGTAAGTAAGCCCTTTGCACAGAGACAGCACAAATATTCTGAACAGTAGAAATGAGCTATATATCTATATTTATATATATCTATATATACCAGTAGAAATGAACTGTATATCTATATCTATATATCTATATATACCAGTAGAAATGAACTATATATCTATATCTATATAAGTATATATAGATATATATATCTAGCTATAGATAAAAATGTTTTATTTCTTTAAAAATATAATTGCTTGTTCCCATCAGAAATGAAACACACTCTGTCATTTCATCGATATTATCAAATATCTTATTCATTAATGGTTGAATCCCATCTTGGTGGACTATTCCTTTCAGAAATTCTTGTATCATTCTCATGGCATATTGAGTATGCGTTGGGTAAGAAACACTTCAAAGACAATTTTGCAGGAAGTTGGGCCTTTACAACATTCTGTCATGAGAAAAGCGACCATTACTGAACTTCTCTGGAAAAAGGCTTAGCCTGTAAGTCCTTGTGGCCAAAAAAAGTGGTTTCCCCTTGTGGAAGCCATATAATGAATGATTGTTGTCCTTAATGTACTATGTTGTCTCTCATCTCCTTTGCTGTCCCTTGGTTATCTCATATTGGTATAGTATCTCACTTTGTTATCTGATATATTGAATTTATTTGTATTTGGATATTTGAAATTTGATAGGGAAGGGGGGAAAACCAAGACGGGTGGGGGGTGTGGGGGGGAGGGAAACGGGTACCAAGACACGTGAAAGGGTATCAATGTATGTGAATTAATGCACCTTCTATCTGGCAAATATCATGTAACCCTTTTACTAATTACAATAAAAAAAGAAACACTTCAAAGGCAATTTTGCAGGAAGTTGGGCCTTTACAACATTCTGTCATGAGAAAAGCGACCATTACTGAACTTCTCTGGAAAAAGGCTTAGCCTGAAAGTCCTTGTGGCCAAAAAAAGTGGTTTCCCCTTGTGGACTCTGCGGTCCTCCCATCGTGGGGTTACACATCCCACTGTGCGTGACCCTCACACATCTCCTCGTCATTTGCTCTGGGACCTTTGCTCAACAGAGATTTGAGTGAGAGCCATGTATGTGCGTTTCTGAGCTTCCACATCTCCTGCCTTCATGAACCCCAGAATGAGTGGGTGAGTGCAGCTGTCGTGCACCCATCCCAAACCTGGGATGCTCCAACACCTCTTTATGTTAAAAGCTCTGGAGAAACTAGGAATCCATGGAACGTTTCTCAGTATAATAAAGGCTGTGTATGACAAACCCACAGCTAGCATTGTACTTAATGGTGAAAAGCTAAGGCCATTCCCTCTAAAATCAGGAATGAGACAAGGATGCCCACTCTCTCCACTCCTCTTTAACACAGTATTAGAATTCCTAGCCAGAGCAATAAGACAAGAAGCAAGCATAAAGGGGATCGAAATAGGGAAAGAGGAAGTGAAACTTTCTCTCTTTGCAGATGACATGATTCTGTACTTAATGAAACCTATAGACTCCACTCCCAAATTGCTTGAGCTGATTTGAAACTTTGGCAAGGTAGCAGGGTATAAAATTAACCCTCAATAATCAACTGCCTTCCTATATGCCAACAGTGAGAGGAACGAGCAACAACCAGGAAAGGAGCTCCTTTTGCAACAGCCTCAAAGAAAATAGAGTACATAGGATTAACTTAACTAAGAATGTAAAGGACATTTTTGATGAAAACTTTAAAACCCTGAAAAAGGAAATTAAAGCAGAACTGAGGAAATGGAAAAACCTCCCATGCTCCTGGATTGGAAGAATCAACATCGTGAAAATGGCAATCTTGCCAAGGGCTATCTACAAATTCAATGCAGTACCCATCAATATCCCAATGTCATTCTTTAAAGAAATAGAAGAAGCAATCCAAAACTTCACATGGAACAATAAAAGACCCCGTATAGCAAAAACACTTCATAGCAGAAAGAAGAGCGCAGGAGGAATTTCATTGCCAAACTTTAGACTCTATTATAGAGCTATAATAATCAAAACAGCCCAAGAACAGGCCTGAAGACCAGTGGAATAGAACTGAAGACCCAGAGAAAGTCCAAGGACAGTGATCAGGCCCTGAGCTCAAGCCCAGGACTGGCAAAAAAAAATGAGCAAATATGTGAATGGACAACAAGTGAATCTTCAAATCTGCACCTAAAGGACTTGTTAAAGAAACCTCCTCATATTAAATTCTAGGTAAATCATACAAATAAACAGTACCATGCTGCTGTCAGAAAGAATGACATCGCATCATTTGTAAGAAAATGGAAAGACTTAGAAAACCTCATGGTAAGTGAAGTAATCCAGACTCAAAGGAACATAGGCTCAATGGTTTCCTCATTTGTCATAATCAGTAGAAACCTTGGGCTCTCCTAGCAGAGATTTATAATAGAGCAAAATCTAGATGCATAAGGCCGTATAGGATAACGCTAAATGAAAGGACCTCCAGGATATAGAAACAAAAGCCATGTAATGAGTTATTGTTGTCCTTAATGTACTATGTTATCTCCACTTTTGCTGTCCCTTGGTTATCTCATATTGTTACTGTATTTTATCTTGCTATTTGATATATTTTATATATGCTCATTTTGTTATTTGAAATCAGTTAGGGAAGGAAAATAACAAGATGAGGACTGGGGTTGGGGGAGTGGGAAATGGGGGCCTAAACATGAGAAAAGATAACAATGTTTGTGAAGTAATGCACCTTCTATCTGGTAAATATAATGCAACCATTTTATTATTTACAATAAAAAAATATAAAAAAATAAAAAAATACTCTTCCAGGTTCAGCTACACTAGTGTCAATGGTAAGATGTCTTTGGGTTTATCAATAAAAATATTTCTTTCTTTGTATGCATACATATTATACATATATGTAATTAACATAATACATTTTATATGTATTGTACCATTATATATGACATAAAGCAAATATAAATGTACACGTGTATTTTTGGTGGTTATATATAGCTTATAAATATCCATATATATGGATTTGTGTGTGTATATTATGGTTTAATACATATATATATAAATATATTAACAGATACTTACACTCATTCCATGCCTTGCTTATTGTGAACAATAACACAAATAACATTAGGGTACACGTACTAAAGGAATTCCACAGAGTAAGGGTCTCCTGAATTTGCCTAGAGCTAGGGTGCACCTTATCCCTTACCTTACCTCCTGAGTAGCTAGGATTATAGAGGAAAGCCACGTCGCCAAACGTATTTTTGTTTTATAAATGGATATGTATAAAATTCAGTACTAACAGAATAAGCCTAATGACAACTGACTCCTGATGGTAAGAACAATATGGTCAATCCAAATTGAAAAGGCAATCTCAGTGAGTAATACAACACATAAGAAATGCAGCACCTCTACCCCATACCTCACATGTAGGCTTGCACACTCATTATAAAACTGGCCCTGGAGGAGGAGTGCTTCTAGGAATGCTGCCTTCTCAACTGTGCTGTACTTTACCCCTGTATCTTAGGTTTCTCTTTTCTTTTCTGTCATACTTCAGTTTAATCTCAGGGCCTCACATGTGGGTGCTCTACCACTTTGAACTATGCTTCCAGCTCATCTTTTGCTGGTTATTCTGAAAGTGAAGACTCTCAGACACCATGATTTTGAACGATGATCCTCAAAACCTCAGCCTCCTGAGTAGTGAGGAACACAAGTGTGAGCCAAAGCTGCTACCCTGGTTTAGCTTTTCCTATTTTCAGTGCAGAGATACCAGAAATACTTAGCTGACTGCAGACAGATTTAGTAGGTAACAGCAGTGCTTAGCCCATAGCAGGTTACTTGTATAAAGTGTTAAGGAGAAAGCTTGGAATATGGTTACAGTAATCATGCACATACTAGAATCAAGTATATAAATGAAATCTTATCAGTATCCCTTAGAAGACACAGCTTTGGGTTAGGGTCTGGAAGAAGGAAGAATAATTCTGAATGGAATGTCTGTTTGGGTTTATAGATCCTAACCCTAAGTGGATAGAGGACAAGAAACTCAGTGTTCTTATGAATACTAGTTACTTATTATACATTTGTGAAATAAATGACAGAATGAGTGAGTAAAGAAATGGGGTATTAGCAGATGAAAGAGGCAAAGAGTCACATACATATACCTAGGATAACTGTTATCCTTTCCAAATGCTAGGTGGCACGCTGGCCTCTTGGCCTTTCCAATACTTCCTCCTGGTTCCTGAATGGGAAGTTGCATGGAAGATGGCCATTCAAAAACAGAACCACTATCTAGATCTCCCAAGGGCTCTAAAACCTCTGGAGTGTCTACTTCACCACTATGCCTTCCCTAAAAGTTGCACAGAGAAAGAGGACATGAGAAGAAGCCGGGGACTTGAGAGGAGACAGAACAATGCTAATATGAGTTGGTGGCATTCACCAAGAGAGGAGGGGATGCAGGTCCTGGAGACCTAGGACTTCTTCATGCTGTCTGTATTCTTCCTTCCTCTTCTCTTTCACCTTCTCAGGGGAATTTCCATTTCCCAGGAAACTCTGAAACCTGGGTCTATTGAAGTTTTCTTTGTAATGAGATGAAAAATTGGGGTTTGTTGCAATCTGTGTTGGGGAGGTACGATGGGGGTCACTTGTTTCCTAACAGGGATTCCCTACGTAGGCAAGGTTGGTCTCAGGTTGATGATCCTCCTGCCTCAAACCTGCAATCACTAGGATGTGTATGTACTACCACCATTATAATTTGATTGACCATTTTCACTTAATACTATTACCCCAAAACTGTATTTACCAACACCTGTTCCTCCCCACTGGTTATGCACACACACACAAATACACACACATGGGTCTTAATAACATTAAGGATCTTAAATCACATTGTATGGGCCTTTCTCAAGGTGTAACTTGAACATGAAAATAGAACAGAACGTTTTTGAAGTGGTGAGATGTTAGAGTGCTGGCCTGGCAGTTCCATTGTCTCTTGGTTATCTAGGGCACAGACAGCTCTGTCACAGCAGCAGCACTGCAGAGGTGTAACTGTCTGCAGTTGAGTGGGGATGTCCCCAGGGGAATCACAGCAGCATTGCTCAAATGAGGCAACAGTGCAAGAAGCAAAGAGAAGCAGGAAACTTATAAAACTTCCCCAGCACGCACAATCTATGTAAAAGGGAACTGAATCAATATAAAGGGTTCTTTCTGAATTGGGTGCTAGAAGTCGATTTGAAATGTTTACAATAGATATGTCTACTTTTGTTCCTTTGAAATATTGCTATTCCACGGTTTCTAGTTATTCATAGGTAAACATACTTTTTGTGGATAATGTTTACATACTTTAGAACATATGGTTGTTTAAAGTTAAGTCATTGAATATTTAAAGTAGCTCAGAGAACTAAGTGCAGACAACATTCAATTTGTTGGCAGTTAAGGTAAAAATAAGAATGCGTCTAAAGTATTTCCATTTTAATAACAATGTAAATTTCATTTTGATTTTATAATATTCACAATTAATCCTTTTTTTAAAAAAAAGAGTCATTTGCTGTTGTGTATCTTTTTTTAAAACAAACACATCATGGGTGAGAAAATAAAATCTATTTTTAAGTATAGATATGTAGAGAATAGACAGTGATTTAGAAAACCTTATTACTTGCTTGCTTGCTGTGTGCATATGTATGCCAGTCCTGCGGCTTGACCACAGTACCAAGGTGCTATTCCTAAGCTTCTTTGTTCATGACTAGCGCTTTACCTCTTGAGCCACAGCACCCTTTCTGGCTCTTGGATGGTTACTTGGAGGTAAGGGTCTTGAGGACTTTCCTGACAAAGCTAGTGTGATCCTCAGATCTCAGACTCCCAATTACCAACCAAGGGTTCTAGGCGTGAGCCACCACACCAGGCCTACATTCTTGTTTTTAAAGAGACCTTTAAAAATTACTTATACAGATAAGTTTCAGTGCAACATATGAGTTTATTACATGCTTTTATTTAACTATCATTCTACCTTTTAAAACAAGAAGTACTGGCAGTGTTTCCTCCGCGTCGCCCTCTAGTGGCAGTAAATTTGAAGGAATAAAAGAATCCTACTCATTACCCAGAGTCACTGAAAGAAACAAAGGAGCCAGTAGAAATCGACAGCAAATGATCTAGATAGATCTAAATAGTGAGAGGAAAATTAAAACAAGAAAAAGAGGTTAACTACAGATAAGAACATGCAGGGCCAATATTTCCTGAGCTTTTCATGTATTTTCTAATTTAATCTTCATAAGAACTCCATCAAGACAGCATAACCTCTATTGTTATGGAGAAATTAAAAATGAAAGGACAAAATAGTGTGCTAAATAATACAATCAGAAACTATACATGAAGTGGTTAATTCCAAAGTCAATGCCCTTTTAATTTCAGCTTATAAATGAAGTTGGAAGCTTAGAAGAGATGTTGGAATGATGTTGTCCTTTTTTATTCACTGAGTGTCAGTCCCCCCTGGATCAGGCATGATGAGTCTGACAGTGCCACCATTCTATGGCACATCTAGCCACCTACTTATGCTCGTTGTGGAAGCTGGAATGAGGGGTGGATTTTACTGAGGCCTCCAAGGTTTGTAGCTCATTCTAGAATTCATTAAATCAGATGAGTTGGGGCTGGGGTCATCCAAAAATACCATTACGATTTTTCCTAAAGAAATGATTTCTAGGGCAGCGGTGCGGGCCGGCTCGGCACCACCATGTCCCTGGACAGTGGCGTGAAGAGTGAGTACATGAACCGCTACCGGAGCCGCGCTGGGACGAGTTCGTGGCCTGCTACCGCGAGCTGTGGCGCTAAGGCCTGGGCCGAGGGCTGCTGGAGCAGGTGCACGCGCCCTGGCTCTGGAACGCCTGGGGCCCGGACCACACCTTGGATGGCTCGATGGCTCGGCCGCGTCCAGCCCCGCGGCGTCCCCCGAGCCCTGGCTGCCCTCGGCGCGGGTGAAGCCGGAGCTGCCGGACGTGGAGGCCAGGGACCCCGAAGACAAGGACAAGCCAGACGCAGCGCTGTCAGCATTGCCAGTGAAAGATGGAGAAGAAAAACCAGAACCCAGAACAAAAGACACATGTGACAAGACACCCACCAGTGTCAAAGCTGGGCAGCGGCCAAGCACCTTGTTTGCTCTAGAGAATAAGAAACCAGTCAGAAGTCCCCAGAGGTCTTCAAGTCAAATAAAGGATAACAAGCACCCATTTGCTCTTTATGGCTGGGGAGAGAAACAGATGGATACAGGGAATAAGAAGACCCACAATGTCTGTGGGTCCGCCTCTGTGAATGAGATTCATGAATCAGCGTTAAGAGCCAAGAACAGAAGACAGATGGAGAAAAGGAAACTGGCTGCTCAAAGACAGCGTGCTCACTCTGTGGATGTGGACAAGAGTAGGAAGGTGAAGGTCTCCGCTGAGAACCCATGGATGACAGAGTACATGCGTTGTTACTCAGCAAGGGCCTAGGACCAGCTTGTTCCAAAAGAAGAGAAAAATGAAACCAGTTGTTTGAAGAAACATGCTGAATATGCCAGGCTTTTCTTAGGGAAATTTATTTTGGTGAATATTGGTTGCCAACCTCAGTAGTAGGGAGAGAGTCAAAGCCATAGACATTTGGTTACTTACAAAGACAAGTCTCTGAATCTCTGATATTCTTGAAGGAATTTTAAAGCATCTTTATCTTTTAAGGTACACCAAATGCCTTTAAACAGCTGCAGATGCTTCCTAACAGACATCTCCTTTAGTGTAGCAGAGCCCAGTGCTTTTGGTTCTGAGTAGCGCTGCATTCTGTTGCTTGTGGGGTTGTTTCGTCCTGCAGCACAGTGCTCTATTTTTTCTTTTTTAACTATGTATAGTTTTCTTTGCATACAAGTATCAAATGAAAAATGATTTTCATTACTATAATTTATTCCATTTGTAAGGAGACTAAAACTTTGGTAGCTACTGAAAAATTAAGCAACGTATTTATTTTTCAGATTGCATCACTTTCTGTGTAGATTGTACTATTTGGGCAGGGTGAGGGTTACTTTCTCTTTCAATGATTATCTAGGCATTTATGTAGTAGTTTAATAGTTTAAATACATCTTAGTGAGTTAAGTAAATACAGAGGGTTAGAACAGTGATGAGATTTGAGTCAGAATTTTAACTTTAATTTGCAAGGTTTGTTTTTAGAACACATCAGGTACAGTCAGTTATTGTTAGTCTGGTGTTTGGCTAGCCACCCACTCCCTGTGGACACCTGCCTCTTCTTCAGTAGCTGGCAATGGCATTTAGAATGTATAGTCGGAATTTACATTTAATGAAGCCATGAGGGCCAGGCATGGCCATCTCTGTTTTCTCTACAGAGAGCATATTGCAGTCTCAATGATGATAGATATGGATATATATATATATATTTTTTTTTGCAGTCCTGGGGCTTGAGCTCAGGGCCTGAGCACTGTCCTTGGACACTTTGCTCAAGGCTAGCGCTCTGCTACATGGGGCACAGCACCACTTCTGGCTTTTTCTGAGTATGTGGTACAGAGGAATCAAGCCCTTTGTGCATGCTACATGAGCACTCTACCACTATGCTATGCTCCCCACCCCAATGGTGGATGTTTGTTAGGCTGTCTACCATTTGATTCCTGGCTAGCAGGTGGGACAGATGTACTTAAACAGTGGCTTATTCTTCAGGGCATTTGCCTTTAGGGTAGAAAAAAATGATCTGAAGGAAAACAGGCTTCCCTCAATCCGCTGGTCTTCTCTATCCTGCAGAGAGGGATCTTGTAGAAGGATGAGTGTGTCCCATGGTTTCTCATGTAGAGAGCCACCCTTCATCTGTGTCAGCTCTGCACTTGAAGGTGCTGGGTGAGAATCTGGTGTTGGACACCAGGCTAAACATTCCCTGGATATTTTTATTCTGTGTCTTGGAGGTCAGTGTTCACTTTTTAGAATACAAACTGATTTCATTCCATATAAAATTGTCACGTAGGGGCCGGGAGTTTGGCCTAGTGGTAGAGTGCTTGCCTGGCATGCATGAAGACCCGGGTTCGATTCCTCAGTACCACATATAGAAAAAAGCCAGAAGTGGTGCTGAGGCTCAAGTGGTAGAGCTCTAGCCCTGAGAAAGTCCAAGAACGGTGCTCAGGCCCTGAGCTCAAGCCCAGGACTGGCAAAAAAAATCATCACATAGTGTTGTCTTGTAATATATTAAGCTTTGAAAATGCATTTTGAAGAATCATGTTTTTTTAAAAAAAACTTTAAAAGGTATTTGCATAGTTTTGTATAGTCTCTTTTATGTGGAGAGCTTTCTAATCACTGAAATGTATATTTAATAAGAGGAAATTCTGTATGTTGTCCAACACAACCTTGTTAATGATTCTGGTGAATCTTAGTGTTAATCATCTTTAATTACTGCAGGTCCCAGAGTTCCTGTGAATGGGTGGGATGGTGTAGGATTGTGAGAATTATTTATGTAAAGCCAGGACTCATAAGTCTGTTCTTCCCATTCAACTCAATTTCCAGTTGCACCACACTGTCTGAGAAACATGCGTGGGGAGGTGTGGACATGCTAGTGGCAGCCAGGATTCTGAAATCTCCACATGGAGCAGCCAAGCCTTCTCTGGCGTAGAAAACAGACTTCAGTTAATATGCTCACCACTGAAAACTCCAGATGGAGGCACATGGAGAAGGCAACACTGGCTAATTTTTCCTCGTTTTTAATTAAATTGAGGACAAATGAACGCAATTTTAAAAGAATTTTGGTGTACATGAACAATGAATAAATCAATACAAACAAACAAACAAAAAAAGAAATGATTTCTAGGCTGGGAGTATGGCCTAGTGGTATAGTTTTTGCCTAGCATTCAGGAAGCCCTGGGTTCAGTTCCTCAGTATCACATATACAGAAAAAGCCAGAAGTGGTACTGTGACTCAAGTGATAAGAGTCCTAGCCTTGATAAAGCCCAAGGAAAGTGCCCAGGCCTTGAGTTCAAGCACCGAGACTGGCAAAAAAGGAAAGAAGTGATTTCTATATCCCAGGTTCTGCACACCATTCACCTGTAACAATTCTCTATCCCCTTGAATTGATAGCCTTGTTTACATTTCCTACTACCTTTTTTCCTCTTAATCTTTTCCTTGGCATGTAATAGTCTATCTCTACCCAAAGATTAGTGATAGGCTATATTTGGTAAAACATTACTCTGATTTCAGGCAATATAGAGAAACACTGTGAATGACTTTAAGGAAAGTTCTTAGGCAAGGAACAAGATATGACAGAGAATTCCTATTAAGTTCTAAATGTTCTCAATTTCTTTTGAAAACTTCTAATGTGTTATGCACTTTTTCTGGTGCTGGAGAGCAAACCCAAGACCTGGCACAAGGAAATCCCACCCCCTACTACTCAGTTAAATCTCCAGTGTTTTAAAGTAATACTTAAAAGTGCATTAAAAAATCTTATCACATCTCCAGACAACTACTGAACCTCAAGCCTCCGAGGGACAACTGGTTGACCTCACCCTAGGCCAGACTCCACCCATAAGCCAAACTTCTGGCCAACCTCTTAATATTTTAATAAAGTAATAGAAACTTGAATTTTTTAAAAAAAAAACACTGGGCAGGGCCGGGAGTTTGGCCTAGTGGTTAAAGTGCTTGCCTAGCATGCATGAAGACCCAGGTTCGATTCCTTTGTACCACATACATAGAAAAAAGCCGGAAGTGGTGCTGAGGCTCAAGTGGTAGAGCTCTAGCCTTGAGAAAGTCCAAGGACAGGGCTTAGGCCCTGAGCTCAAGCCCAGGTCTGGCAAAAAAAAAAAGACTGGGCATTGGTAGCTGACTCATATAAACCTAGCTACTCAGGTGGCTGAGAATTGAGGTCATCTTTTAAGGCCAACTGTGGGCAGGAAAGTATTTGAAACACTTATCATTCATTACCAACCAAAAAGTCAGAAGTGGACCTCTGGCTCAAGTAGTAGAATACTAGCTTTGAGGAGAGAAGGACAAAGGCCGTGTCCAGGCTCTGAGTTCAAGCTGCAGGACAGTCATACACAGTCCAAAACACAACCACACATACACAAGACATATTAAAAGTAGTTCCCACTACAAAAACCTCTACATGAATATTTGAATTAAAACTGTATAGGGCAGTTTTTTCTGAAAACTACTATTAAGTAGAAAAACACTGTTGAAGTTGTTTGTTTATATTATGTCTGCAATATATGATTTACTCATTTAATAACTCTTTGAAGGCCCAACAACTATGCTGTCTTTTCCTGCTATTGGTATATTTCTCTCATCTTTTCACAAAATTTGAAATTTATTTTGAAGAAATAGGTTGTTGACTAATAATGGTAACTTTCTCTTTAATAATAATTCATGATTATTACCCAGGTCTCTGTCCTAATAGACAGTGGTATTCCTCACAGGGATGCTGGATAGCTGTGCCTGTTTCTTCCCTAGCGCATTCAGGTGTTGTTTCTGTTTTTTAAATTCGGCCTTGTTATATTTCCTTTTGTCATTTAAGTTTTAATTGTTATTATAAAGGTTATGTACAAAGGGGTTACAATTTCATGTTAGTTAAAAGTATACTTCTTTTTGAACAATGTCACTCCTTTCCTACTCTTTCCCAGTTTTTCCCACCAATCCCTCCATCCACAACTTGCTATGTTTCTCAAGCTAGCCTCAAACTACTGTGTGAATGGATGCTCCTGCTTCTCCAGAACCTGGGACTAGAAAGGCATGCCACAACGTTTGCTGTTCAAATGCTTTTATTTAATGCTTTCTTGAGCAGTGCAGATGCTAAACATCTGCCAGCTTCATTGCTCTTTAGTATCATTGTTCAGAACTACAATTGGGAAATTCCCACTGAGCTGTATTCCTATTTCCCAGATTTAGGTTTTCAAATTCTATTACCTAGCACTTTCATCCTCCATTTCCCCCTTTTCCTGAGCTGTACTGGGGTTTGAATCAAAGGCCTCCCCCTTGCTAGGGTGGTGCTGTGCCACTGGAATCATGCCTCAAGCTGGTTTTGATGGTTAATTCTGAGGTAAGTGCTCTTTGTTTTTTCTTCCTACGTTGGCCTAGAAAAAAGATCTTCTTGTTCTCTTGGGTAAGTAGGATTTCACATGTGTGAGCCACTGGGCTAGCAACTCAGTTTCTAACAATATCCGTCTTTATCCACACAACCATGTACTTCCACAATCCCAGTTAAATCTCTAATCTTCTAGAACTGCTTGAACTGCTGGACCTCAGATTTATTTATGTGATGCTGGTATCTTCCTTTGGCTATTTTTTCTGTTTGCCTGCTTTCCCCTCAAAAAACTATTCACCTATAAAATTGAGATTCCCAGTCCTATCTATCCAGTCTCTGTAAGTAGATCATTCTATCATCATGAAACAAACTCCCTGAAATGAAACAATGAAAGCTTTGAAAAGCAATGCTTCTTAATCTTGTTTGGAATTACGTACTGCCCGGTGTCTGTGAATACGGAGGTTATATTGGGGTGTTACAAAGATTAAGTACGCTGATGTACAATGTCTAGTTTTTGTCCTTTGGCTATTTTTTCTGTTTGCCTGCTTTCCCCTCAAAAAACTATTCACCTATAAAATTGAGATTTCCAGTCCTATCTATCCAGTCTCTGTAAGTAGATCATTCTATCATCACGAAACAAACTCCCTGAAATGAAACAATGAAAGCTTTGAAAAGCAATGCTTCTTAATCTTGTTTGGAATTACGTACTGCCCGGTGTCTGTGAATATGGAGGTTATATTGGGGTGTTACAAAGATTAAGTACATTGATGTACAATGTCTAGTTTTTGAAGGATTCCACATCCTCAGTATCTAAGGCAGGTGTTTTGCATCCACACATATGAATGATAGACCTAGTTCAGAAACACTGAAGGCCTTTAATAATCTGATCAATGCAAGGGATACAAATGTAAATAAAATCCTGTTGGTTACTAAAGGCATTCTACTGTGCCCCAAAGTCCTTCCATTTAAACTCAAGTCTATGGAAGTGCACATGCGGCTCAAGTGGCAGAGTTGCAGCCTTGAGAGTAAAAGCACTAGTCTAGGCCCTGCATTAGAGCCCCAGTGGGGCAGGTGGTCATACACTGACATGCATGAGTGCACATGCACACACAAACTGCTATCTACAGAATGTTTAAAAAATAAGGTTAGTGACACTCAACTGTAAAAAAGCAGCTTCATGTTGATTTTCCTGCCATCCTTATAGGTGTAGAAGAAACTTCCCTTACTTTCAGTATTTTTTTTTATAAAATCCAGTTAAGCAGGGGGTCTAAGATGGAACTGAGACAATAGGGATGCACCCTAGCTATGTCGCTCAAAAAGAGAGAATTGGGGAATCCCACAGGCCTACTATCTTAAGAAATCCACAACAAGTTCAAAAAGCAATGGAGAAGTACACAAATCAGAAAAGAAATCCAGATAAAGCTTATAGCCAATGTTCTCAAAGAATTCGAAACTCGAGGACCCTGCCCCCACCCCTCGCCACTGGCTCCACGCCACAAAAGCGAGGCGGAGGGCACCAGGCTGGGAAGCCCTGACCTCCAGCTACACAAACAAGCAGCAGAATCCAGATGCAGTAACCCGCAAGACGGCTCGGACAGCACAGACGGCAGCGCAGACCAGAGGGGAAGGGAATGACCCTCCAACACCACAGAGCAGCTCACATCTAACCCTGTAAGTAGCCCAGCATGTTCCCCCAAATCATCAGGAAAGCAGAGCTGGTGGCATGCTACAGAACTTAACCCAGACCCTCCACCCTGCCCAAGAAAGACTGGCAAGTGCAGGAGAGCAAGGAACTCAGAATCCAGTCCCTTCCCCCAGCAGCCCCCTCCCCCAGGACATTGACTGGAGATTGACAGGCAGGTGGACACTAAAGACTCAGCACCCCAGGAAAGGGGGCTGAGGTGTCCCTGCTCCCACCTGCTCAACAGCCCCCTCTTCTGGGCCACTGAACCTGGAGACTGAGGGGCTCTGAGACCCTGCCTTCCAACCATGGGTGGGGGTGCTCGGGAGTCTGGGAGCCAGCATCTGACTGACCTAAACCTCCTGTTGGGAGTCTCCAGCAAGACAGCACCTAGGGGCCCCCCACAGAGTCACAGACAGACTCTTTGCAAAAGGGGCTGACACACAGCAGGGAACTCAAGGACAGACCACAGGGGCCAAGCTTGACCTCTGAGAGCTAGAAAGGCGTGGCTCCGTGAAGCCCACGTGCTCGGCTGGGCCCCAATCGTGGGAACTGGGCAGAAACCAGTCAGAGGGATGTAGCTGAGAGCTACCAGAAAATCCCAAACTCCAGGCCCCTGACTGGGCCCCGCCCTCGGGAACAGGGCAGGAAAACTAGTCCTCCTTCGAGCTAGCTGAGACTGAAGTGCACATCTCCATTCTACGGCCCACTGTGGGGTCACTGCTTGGGCTGAGAGCTAGCCATACAGCAGCACACAATCTCTGGGAACAGGCCAAACACCTGTAAAATCTACAGACTCTGACCTAGTCAGCTGCAGAACCAAGCTGGCTAAGAACCACAGGTATACACAGACTCCCAGAACCACAGGTCCCAAACCAAGTAAAGACCGCCACCTACCGACCACAGAGCGAACCTCCAACAACAGTCCTCGATGCCTCACAAAGTGCAAGGACGAATTACAACATATATAAATAATCAAAGTCTCACACAAAGCCCAAAAGGAAACAAGAGCAAGGGGACGAGAGAGACATCACCATTCCAAGAAATGACACCTGTAGAGACACGAAATATGACTCTATTCAAGGAGATGATTGTGGACATGACCTAAAAAAGAAACTGAAACACCTAGAGGAGCAAGAAAAAGTTAATTCTAAAACAACTAGAAGGACAGAAATAACAAAAATAAAATCAGAAATATCAGAGATTGGAAGAAGATCTACTATACACAAAATCGATAAATCAAAATTTGGTTCTTTGAAAGAGTCAACAAAATTGACAGACCCCTGGCAAGAGTAATCAAAAAAAGGAGGGGGGGAGACTCAAACAAGATTAGAGACCCCACGGGAACAATCACAACTGATACTCAAGAAATTCAGTCCATAATGAACAAGTACTACCAGGGCCTCTATTCAAAGAAACAAGAAAATCTAATAGAAATGGATAATTTCTTAAATAAATATAGGCCACACTGAACAATGAAGAGGTAAACAAATTGAACAAACCAATCTCTTACAATGAAATTGTGGAAGCAATCAGGGAAATGCCAACCAAAAAGAGCCCAGGTCCAGATGGTTTCACTGCGGAATTCTACAAGACGTTTAAAGATGAAATAACACCTATACTCTTGAAACTCTTCCGAGAAATAGAAACAGAAGGAGCAATACCAAACTCATTTTATGAGGCTAATATTACTCTCATCCCCAAACCAGGAAAGACCCAACACAAAAAGAAAACTACAGATCTGTCTCTCTAATGAACACAGATGCAAAACGCCTCAATAAAATATTAGGCAACAGAATCCAGAAACAAATTTAAAAATCATACACTATGATCAAGTAGGCTTCATCCCACAGATGCAAGGCTGGTTTAACATTCGCAAATCAATCAATGTAATACATCACATCAATAGAGCTAAGGATACATTCTCATGTTGAAAGAACTAGAAAAAATAAGAATAAAAGGTACATTCCTTAAAATAATTAAAGCCATATATGAAAAACCTACAGCCAGTATTATACTAAACAGTGAAAGACTGGTACCATTTACCTTAAAATCAGGAACTAGACAGGGATGCCCATTCTCTCCACTTCTCTTCAATATATGCTGGAACCCTTAGCCAGAGCAATAAGGCAAGAAAAGGACATCAAAGGGATCCACATAGGGAAAGAAGAAATTAAACTATCTCTATTCCCAGATGACATGATCCTCAATTTGAGTGACCCAAAAAGCTCCACTACCAAACTCTTGGAATTAATAAACCATTTTAGCAAAGTGGCAGGATACAAAATTAACCTTCAGAAGTCAGTAGCCTTCCTGTACACCAACAATACATAAACAGAAGGCCAAATCAAGAAAATGATCCCATTTGAAACAGCCCCCAAAAGAATAAAATACTTAGGAATATACTTAACCAAAGATGTAAAGGAATTATTTAATGAAAACTATAAAAGCCTAACGAAAGAAATTAAAGGGGACACTAAGAAATGGAAAGACATCCCATACTCATGGCTAGGAAGAAGTAACAGTGAAAATGGCTCTACTGCCAATATTGATATATAAATTCAATGCAATCCCCATCAAAATCCCAAAGACATTCTTTACTGAAATAGAAGATACAATCCAAAGTTCATATGGAACAAGAAAGACCTAGAATAGCCAAGACAATTCTAGGCAAAAAGAGCAATGCAGGTGGCATTACAATACAAGCCTTCAAACTCTACTATAGAGCCATAATAACAAAAGCCGCTTGGTATTGGCACAAAAATATACCAGAAGATCAGTGAAAAAGAATAGAAGACCCAGAAATAGAAGCACATACCTATAGGCAACTTGTATTTGACAAGGAGCCAAAGATACACAGTGGAACAAACACAGTCTATTCAATTATTGGTGCTGGCAAAACTGGGCAGCCACAAGCAGAAAAATAAAAATTGACCCTAGCCTTTCGACATGCACAAGCATTAACTCAAAGTGGATTAAATACCTCAATGTCAGACCGGAAACCGTGAAACTGATACGTGATAGAGTAGGAGAGACTCTGGAACTCATAGGCACAGGCAAAAAATTCCTGAACAGAATCCCAGGGTCACAACAGATTGGAGAGAGACTTGATAAATGTGATGACCTAAAAATAAAAAATTTCTGCACAGATAAAAGCATATCTACTAAAGTAGAAAGACAGCCAACCAACTGAGAAAAGAAATTTACCAATAATACATCTGACAAATGCTTAATATCCAGTATCTACAGGAACACAAGAAACTAATCACCCCCAAACCCAATAAACCATTCACTAAATGGGCAAGGGAACTAAAGAGAGACTTATCAGAAGAAGAGATTAAAATGGCAGAAAAGCATATGAGAAAATGCTCATCATCCAAGATGATAAAGGAAATGCAAATAAAAACAACCTTACCCCAACAAGAATGGCCAAGATTTTGAACTCACACAATGACAGTTGTTTGCGGGGTTGTGGAGGAAAAGGAACACTACTACTACTACACTGCTGGTGGGATTGTAAACTCTGGAAAGCAGTGTGGAGGTTTCTTAAAGAACTGAAAATTGACCTTCCCTACGATCCTGCCATACCACTTCTAGGCATCTACCCTGAACACCATAACCCAAGATCTGATAAGGACACTGCTCAGCTATGTTTATCTCTGCACTATTCACAGTAGCCAGGTGATGGAAACAACCCAGATGCCCTACTGCAGATGAATGGGTACAGAAAATGTGATACACACACACACACACACACACACACACACACACACACACACACACACACACAAAGGAATTCTACATAGCCAACAGACAAGATAAAATACTGGCATTTGCATGGAAGTGGATGAATCTAGAGCGAATCATGTTGAATGAGACAAGTGAGGACCAAAGGAACAAAAGGCACATGGTATCCTTAATATGTGGCTATAAAATCTAAAGAGTACAAGAGTGAGGACCCAATAACTGCATACCCAAAGCTATGGACATGGTATTGGAAATATAAACATAAATACATAGACATAAAAACCTATGACTCTATAGACATAATGTTTTATTTCATAAATTAATATGTATCTATGATATAAAAACCCTCAGCCTAATTTTGATTATGTTCTAAAAACTAAGTGCCAGTGATTATATAGAGAGATTCTCTTCTTGAATATTCATTTGTTAAACATGTCATTTGAAATATGATATAAAAAGCAATGTTAATAAATTCTTTAATTAAAAAATCCAGTTAAGCATAGACACAAGCACCTGTACACCTTGATTTTCCATAGAACCACTGGTAAATTACATTTGTTACAAGGAACATCATTAAACATGTAACAATTTTAAGATATCATAAAGTGTACTTTTTTTGTTTTTTTCTGTTGGGTATTGGGCTTGAACTCGGGTCTGAGTTCTTCAGCTAAAGGCTACCACTCTACTACTTGAGCCATAGCATTACTTCTGGTTTTCTGGTGGCTAATTAAAGATAAGAGTTTCACAGACTTTAATGCCTAGGCTGGCTTAGAACTGTGATCCTCAGATCTCAGCCTCCTGAGTAGCTAGGATTACAGGCTTGAGATACCAGTACCCAGAAAAGTGCACATTTTGTTGTTAAAAAAAAGTCACTATTCATCACAGATACTCTCTCCTATTTCCTGCCCTACCTAAACAATTGATTATTAGGGAAAACATTTGTTTCCATGCCTTCAATGAGGAAATGGATAGAATTGAAGTCTAACCTGATCTATGATTTTGTGGATGGTCTGGGAAAGGTTTTAAAGAAATTCTTAATATTCACCAAAACTACAACAACATAGACAAATACATCCAAAGTTTGGATGCCCTTTCTGCCTTCTGACACTTGAGGATACAGCAAGAAGACTGACATTAGATGACATATGATGGTGCCTTGGACTGTGAGAAATATATTTCTGTCCCTTATATATTAAAAGAAGCAGTTATGTATTTCTTGTCAAAACTGGGTGGAATGATTTCTTCCCCTTCCTCAATGAAAGAAATAGAAGCCTTCCTGTTCTACTAGAAATAGAGCGCATCTGCCATTTCGTATCTATTTTGTCTCTCTACATTTCCTAATTCCCCTTCCTTCTGCATAGTAATGACCCATCATTGTGTGGACCTGAAATTTAATTTCACTCTTACTCAGCATTCTATTAGCTAACAAAGGAATAGTCACCTTTCAAATCCCACCACAAACATTATTTGTCCACAAATGTGTACTAAGGAACTCTAACCAGAATTATTTTGTGACCATTTACTTTAAAATTACATGACTTGATGGCAATCTGTGGCTCCTGCCTGTAATCCTAGCTACTCAGGAGGCTGAGCTCTGGAATCAAAGTTCAAAGGCAGGCCTAGCAAGAAAGTCCATCAGAGTCCCATCTTCAACCAACCAGAGGAGCTGTAGCTCACATGGTAGAGCTGGTAGACCACTAGTCTTGAACAGAAAAGCCAAGCCCTGAGTTCAGGACCCAGGACTAACAGCATATAATCCCTTTTATATTTCTTACTCCATTCAGCCCTATGAAATCTTGACAAATTTGTCTCATTCCTTTTATTAGGAAACCCATCCCTGGAGTTCTTCTCTTCGTAGGTTCTACACCTCATAAGACTGAATTGTCTACACTACTTTTAAGACATCTGTCCCTTCTTTTAGAGTACACTATTTCTTTTCCCTTTTGCAATTATTGCAACCTATATAGATATTGCTTATCTATATAGATATTACTTGAATCCTTCTTCATCAGAATAGAATTTCCAAGGGACAAAAACAAATTTTTCTCTTTATCATGGTATTTGCAGTGAAACAAATGCATTAATAACTGATTGTCATGGCACAAAGCCAGATTTTAAATGAACAACTCCATGACTAGTTAAAATTACTGCCCAACTCAGTTCATTTGCGTCTTGTTTCCTACTGTCTTGATAAATTAAAGTACATACAAGTTTGTGGCATGATGCTTTGTCCACTGGATATGTGACAGGGATGGCGACTGAGGCAGGAATCACTCACCTCCAGATCTCTGTGAGTCCTTTCAGCATCTGTCTCTACCATATCTGGCCCTGGCAGAAAGTGACCTTCTGAAATGTGGCTGTGACCTGGAACTAGGAGGATGGGGAGCACCAGACTGGACCAGGGGCCCGGTGTGAGGAGGCGAGGCTGGGTCGTGCAGGTCTCTGGACTCATTAGGGCTTCAGGTTCCTGAGGCTGCGTTGTTCCCGGACTGGGGCCTGGACGGGAGCTGTGGACAGTGGAGAGAGGCCTCTCCCCGGCACCTGCGGCCACCTGAGGAAAGGACTCCGCTCTGCTCTCACCCCTCTACTTCTATCTTGCTCCACGGAGCGGGATCCCTGTCACTGCGCAGGACTGGAAGTGCTGCACCTGTCCCTCCTCTTCCACTCCCTCCACACCCCCCACCAGCAGGGCTGACTATCCTGGGGACCTCACCCAAGGCTTTTGCTTGCCAGCAGAGTAGTCATTCGCTGGTGTACTGAGTGATGACCTCCCTCCTTTCTACTCAGGCCCCGGCCCACGGCTCTCCTTGGTCTGTGTCCTCACCAGTGACAGCAGAGTCTCGGGTTGGCGGTGACTGTGACCATGGCGGCAGATGCGTCTCCAGAGGCGTCGGAGTCCACTATGGCCACAAGGCCAGCAGGCACTGAGGTAACCAGGGCTATGGTGGCCTAGGGGTCCAAAGTCCTGCACGCGTTTCTGGAGCATCAGGGCCTGGAAATCAGGAATCACATTAGAAAATAGAAGCCTGAGCTGTGCACAGTGGCTCACGCCTCAAATCCTAGCTACTAGGAGACCGAGATGGGAGGATTGTGGTTGAATAGCAACAGAGGCAGGAGATTCCATGGCACTTTATCTGCAATTAAACTATTTGGATGTGGAGATTCTGACGGTTGGTTTTTTTTTTCTCTTCTACTTCACTCCTTTGATTTTCTGCTTGCTAGGATTTTCTTGTTGTCTATTTCTTAGGAGAACTGCATGTTGGAACCCCAAGTCTTTTTGCTTGGAGAAAGCTAGGGAATTTCCCTACTTTTGCAGCACCATCTTGAATATGCAGCCTGATTTTGAAGACAACATTTTGCTTTTTCTTCTCCTGAAGCCTGAGTTCACATAGAAAATGTTTACACTCTAATAAAAACTTTTCTACATGCAAAAATTACAAGCACTTGCTCTGTGTCCCAAAATCTCAGAGTATCTTTCTAAAATGCATACAACTGTAAAATAGCATTGCAATCAAATTACTTCATAGATTAACATTTTTAGGTAACTTGTTCAATCGAATTACCTCTGACTGATGGAGAGATTTTTTTTTTTAATCGGGCATGGGACCTGAACTCTGGAACTGCGTGTTGTCCCTGAGCTTTTTAGATCAAGATTACCACCCTACCCAATGAGTCATAGCACCACTTCCGGTTTTCTGGTAGTTAATTGGGGACAAGAGTCTCATGGTCTTTAATGTCTGGGCTGGCTTTGAACCGCAATCCTCAGATATCAGCCTCCTGAGTAGCTAGGATTACAGGTGTTGTGCCCAGATTTTGGGGTCCCTAAAGACCACCAAGGATCCAAATCCAATGTAAGAGCACGAGATTCTTTATTACAAGCTCTAACGTGGACTC
Source organism: Megascapheus bottae (assembly GCF_031878675.1). Lineage (NCBI taxonomy): Eukaryota > Metazoa > Chordata > Mammalia > Rodentia > Geomyidae > Megascapheus > Megascapheus bottae. The sequence goes on from NC_143510.1 coordinate 8,988,239, forward strand.
ACAGCCAACACCGACACAGCAGGTCTGAGTTGAGAGAGTACCGACCTCCTGTTGTACAATATTTATATTTATATTGTACAATTACACATTATACCAGCAACAATGTATTTTCTTGTTTGAATATTAAAATGCCACAATGGGTTTTTTGAGATGAGTAATTAGCAAAAACTATAGAAAAGAAGGAAAGGTTCTTAACATTGAGTGTTTGTGAAAGATAAACACTATGAGTAGAAAATGAACTCTTATCAAATGGAATAACGAACTGTAATATGAAAAGAATATGGATTATGAATTTTTTCAATATTACATATCTCAATATTTTTTAGTGAAACATATTGTAGTGATACTCTTTTTTTTCCAGTCCTTAGCTTGGCTTGAGCTCAGAGCTTGAGCACTCTCCTTGGACTTTCTCAAGGCTAGAAGCTTTACCATTGAGCCTCAGCACCACTTCTGCCTATTTTTTTCTGTGTATGTGGTACTGAGGAATTGAACCTGGGCCTGCCTTCATGCTAGGCAAGCCCTCTGCCACTAGGCCAAACTCCCAGCCCTGTAATGATTATTTCTTGAATAAAATATCCACTCTAGTTTCTCCTGTTTTCATCTTCCTGATTTAAGGCACATAAAAATTGAAAGTTATTTCTGGAACCCCTTTTGTCACAGAGTCTGTTTTTGGGCAATTCTGCTCTTTCCTGTTGCCTCCTGACTCCAGAAATTATGGATATATATATATATATATATATTCATTAACAGGCTCCTGCAAGAGTTTGAAGATGAGGGATGGGGGAGGGGGGCAGGGAAATGGGGACCATGACATGTGAAAGGGTATCAATGTGTGGGAATTAATGCACCATTTATCTGGCAAATATCATGTAACCCTTCTATTAATTACAATATAAAATATATTTAAAAAATATTTTCACATGGGCCGGGAGCATACCCTAGTGGTAGAGTGCTTGCCTAGCATGCATGAAGCTCTGGGTTTGATTCCTCAGTACCACATACACAGAAAAAGCTGGAAGTGGCACTGTGACTCAAGTGGCAGGGCACTAGCCTTAAGCAAAACTTGTCCAAGGACTGTGCATAGGCCCACAATTGGCAAAATAAATAAACATATATGTAGAGAGATAGATAGATATTGTGTTACATATGTGTAATACATATTCATGAAAAATTGCCACTGAAGCTGGGCCATGGTGGCTCATACCTGAAATCCTACCTACTCAGGAGGCTGAGATCTGAGGATTTCAGTTCAAAGTCAGCCCAGGCAGGAAAGTCTATGAGACTCTTATTTCCAGTTAACTACCAGAAAACTAGAAGAGTTGCTGTAGCTCAAATTGGTAGAGTACTGGCCTTGAGCTGGAGAGCTCAGGGTCAGTGTCCTGGCCCAGAGGTAAAGCCCTACAACTGATCAAAAGTAAAAATGTTTCTACTGAGCGAATAAAATTCAGAAGCTCAACTAACTCAAGCGCTCTTCAGGTTGTTTTAGGATTTTCAGCACAGATGGAGTTTTTCTAGTGTTGAATTCTTTTTTGGTGGTTCTTTCAGTATGATTTGAACATTTTATCTTAAGTGGCTAAAGAAAAAGCTTAGGTCTAAATAAGACTGCCAGCAGTAGAAAGTATTAAGACCCAAGTTAGTGTAAGTACCAGCTTGGAATACCACAGGGACACACAGAAAGAAAAGACTGTCAGCCGCAGCTGACAGGCTAGCTTTCCTGGGATAGAGACTACAACATGCTCTCCCTCAGGGAAGATAGTCATATAATACCACGGAGACTGAAGGCAAGAGAAGGGGACTGGAGCAGGAAATCTTTGTAGTCACAGCTGGACACTGGAGAGAGCAGACAGCCAGGGCAGGACATTCTATTGCCGACGTGAGATTAGAATCCACAATTATAATTCTGTTTCTAGAATTTGCTGCTTTTCTGGAACTTGTTAACACAGGTTTTTCTAAAAATGCAGAATTTGTTTGTTTGTTTGTTTGTTTTTTGGTTCTGGGGCTTGAACTCAGGTCCTGGGCGCTGTATTTGATCTCTTTTGCTCAAGGCTAGTGCTCTGCCACTTTGAGCCCCAGCACCACTTCTGATTTTTGAGTGGTTGATTAGAGATAAGAGTCTCCTGAAGATATTTGAACCTCAATCTTCAGATCTCAGCCTCCTGAACAGCTGGGGAGCCACAAGCTCCAGGCTTAAAATAGCATTTCAGTGGCCCATGAGTATTTCTAGTTTTCTTCCATAACTTTCATTTGGCGATCTTGTGGTTTTGACCTCAGCACATCCAAGTCACTTGCCAGTTTGGATGGTACCTACCCCAGGGAGGAAGAAGAAGGAGCCGGGCTGGGCAGGCTGGCGGGTGTGCAGAGGGTGCTCCAGGTGGGCTGCTGGAGCCAGCCGCACCTGCTGCCGGCCCAGCCCGGGAAGTGGTGGAAGGGCTCCAGAACACCTCCCTGAAGAAGTGGCTGCTGCTGCTGCGAAAGGACGCCCCAAGTGTGGCAGCTGATGGCGACAGTGACTCCCCATCTGTTGGTGGAGACCCAGGAGCACAACTTGACCCAGTTTAGCACGTGGACCAGGCGCACGCCCACTCACGACAGCTGAAGATGGAACTGGAGGAATGATGTGTACTTCAAGAGCACGAGTTTTCACCACCAAAACATTAGGAAAACCCTTAAACCACGCACTTTCTTCACAGGTGAAATAAAGCAGGCTGGGGACAGGAATTGGCCAGTCCAGCTAGATCCGCTCATGGAAAGTTTTTACTCTTTTAGGTTTTTCTTTGAGGAGACAGATTTTTTGGTCTGGGCAGGAGGTGTCAGTGTGTTGCTTGAGGAGGTCTTGAGGAGCTGTGAGGACAGATGTGAGCCACCACGTGAACACGGAAGATTATGGCTGCTGTGCATCCCAGCTCTCAGTTCTTTCTCCCAACAGTTCGTCCTGCTGCTACCTGCAGCTGCCTGCTGATCTGCTCAGACAGAGTGAGGATCAAACATACCATGCCAACTGAGAGCTGGTGCTCACGCCTGTAATCCCAGCTACTCTGCAGACAGAGATCAGAGAACTGTGGTTTGAAGCCAGCCCAAGCAGGAAAGGGAAACTTTTATGTCCAATAAACCACGAAAAAAGCCAGAAGTGGAGCTGGGAATCAAATGGTAGAGAGCAAACCTTGTTCAAAAAGCTCAAGGATGACATCCGGGCTCTGTTCAAGAACCAGAATCTACACACACACACACACACACACACACACACACACACACACACACACACAAATTGCACTTAGAGCCTCACAGTGTGCTAGAGAAATTCTCCACCACTGACTCACAAACAGCCCCCACACTGAAAATCTAAATGCTGTGTGTGTCTGTACACAGAAGAAGTAGTGTAAAGTAAAACAAAGTTAAAACAGAGGTATGTAAAATCATGCCTATATTATCCAATCAGAAAGTAAGCCAGGCACCATCGCTCATGTCTTCAGTCCTAGCTGTTTGAGAGACAGAGATCAGAAAGATTGAGGTTCAAGGCCAGCTGGAACAAAAATAGTTCACAAAAGGGCTGGGAGTCTGGACTAGTGATAGAGTGCTTGCCTAGCATACACAAAGACGCAGGTTTGTTTCCTTGGTACCACATATATATAAAAAAGCTGGAAATAGTAGTGTGGCTGAAGTGGTAGTGCTCTAGCCTTGAAAAAGTCCAAGGACTGTGCTTAGGCCCTGAGTTCAAGGCTGAGGACTGGCAAAATCAATAGTTTAGAAATGCCCGGCATGTTGGGACCTTCCTGCCATTCTACCTTTGTGAGAAATGTAGCTGTATGGCAGTCCTGGCAGCCGAGGCATAACTCAAGATAGTAATTACCGAGAAAAGGGCTGGAGGTATGGTTCAAGACACAGAGTGCCTGCCTAGCAATTTGAAAGTCCTGAGTGAAACTCAAATACTGAAAAAGAAGAGAACAAAAAAGAAAATAAAGAGAAACTATAAAGCAATCCATAAAAACTACCTGTGGTTTCAAAGATGGAGCTCATTCAATTACATTTGAATATCATTTAGCTGGATATTTTTTAGAGACATAAATGATTATATATGTTTGTGTAAAAAGAATTTGTTGGCATTTGTGTTGGTTTGGGGGCATGAACTTGGGACCTGAGCTCTGTACCTTTTTCTGTACCTGAGCATCTTTTACTCAAGGCTAGTGCTCTACCACTTGAGCCACAGTGCTACTTCGGGTTTCAAGTGGTTAAGGGGAGATAAGAGTCTTACTTGGAATTTGAACTGTTCATCAGATCTCAGCCTACTGAGTAGCTAGGATTACAGACATGAGCCACAATCCTGGTTTGGTTGACATATTTTTAAGCTCTTATTAAGTAGCATTTTTTTTGCCTGACCTGGGATCTTGAGCTCAGGACCAGAGCACTGTCCTTGGACTTTCTCAAGGATAGGACTCTACCACTTGAGCCTCAGCACCACTTCCAGCTTTTTTCTAGGTCTATACATGGTACCAGGTAATCAAACTCAGTCTTCATGCATGCTAGGCAAGCACTCTACTACTAGGCCAAACTCCCAGCCCCAAGAAGAAACATTTTCTAACTACAGGCCAGAAATAATTTTATTTAATTCCCAAAAAATTTAATATCATATCTAGTAAGACAAAATCTAGTAATACAACATTTTATAAAATCTGGTAATACAGTACAAAAATGTGCTCTGAGTGCTCAAGAATTTCTTTACAGGAAACTTACTTCTTTACCAAAAAAAGAAAAACTCTGCATTTACAACAGTCAACTGAGAACATTTCAGTTTTATGGCATTTATTTTTCAAGTTTATAAGAGGTTTCAAACTTACTGGAAGGTAATGATAGTAGCAAATAATCGTACTGATGAGGATCAAATGGGCTGTGGTCAGTTTTTGTCCTAAGCAATATACGAATATGAAGCCACCAAACTTGTACAACAACACTTTGAAGCACACAAAGCAATTTGTTTTGCAGCTGAGACCACGGGGCCCAAGGTTATACAGGTAACTTCTGACTGGACTCTTCATCCATTCTTCATATCCACAGTGAGCAAAGTGAACGTAGCCTTCTAAGCCAGATACATTTTAGAAACATGGCATGCTTTTTCCAGATCCTGTTCTTCCCCGGATGGCAGCAAATTTACAAAGAGGACAGAAGTAGCTGATTACTCTTTTTAGCTTCACTGTGATCCTTTTGTCCTTTGCAGTGCATTTGCGAGGACAATAGGCATACTTTTGGCATGGCATTGAACTATGAATTCAAATTAGAAATCTTAAATGTAATCCCTATAATGATCACAAATGTATCTATAGAATGAGTAGAAAAGGAAATGAGAAGGGAATTTGAATGTCCCGTGATTTAAAAAGTTAAACACAAAAGAAGATGGCAATGCAAGAAATGGGACAAAAAGATCAAAGAATTATCAAATTGTTACTAAACTATGCGCTCTAATCAAAAATTGGTAATGGTGACTATTTCTGAGTTCCTTGTGCTGTTCACAAAAGACATTAGAACGAGAAACACAAACAGATTAAGAATGAAGGGATGGAGGAGGGATTCCATGTTAACAGCAACCAAAAGAAAGCTGTTTCAATACCAGTTTATAGAGCACATTTCCATATGTATGTGTCGTGTGTGTGTCACAGCCTGGGCTCTGTCCCTGAGCGTTTGTGCTCAAGGCTAAAGCTCTACCACCTGAGCCCCTGCTCCACTTTTGGCTTCTTGGTGTTTAATTGCAGATAAAGTGCCATGGAATCTCCTGCCTCTGTTGCTATTAAACCACCATCCTCCCATCTCAGCCCCCTGGTAACTAGGATTTGATGCGTGAGCCACTGTGCACAGCTCAGGCTTCTATTTTCTAATGTGATTCCTGATTTCCAGGCCCTGATGCTCTGGAAACACGTGCAGGACTTTGGACCCCTAGGGCACCGTAGCCCTGGTTACCTCAGTGCCTGCCGACCTTGTCGCCATAGTGGACTTCGAAGCCTCTGGAGATGCATCTGCCGCCATGGTCACAGTCACCACCAACCCGAGACTCTGCTCTCACTTGTGAGGACACAGACAAGGAGAATCGTGATCCACGACCTGAGCAGAAAGGAGGGAGGTCATCATTTCCCACTCAGGACTCCAGTGAAAGTCTACTCTGCTGGGGAGCAGAAGCCTTGGGTGAGGTCCCCAGGCTAGTCAGCCCTGCTGGTGGGGGTGTGGAGGGAGTGGAAGAGAAGAGACAGGTGCAGCACTTCCGGTCCTGCGCAGTGACAGGGATCCCGCTCCGTGGAGCAAGATAGAAGTAGAGGGGTGAGAGCAGAGCGGAGTCCTTTCCTCAGGTGGCCGCAGGTGCCGGGGAGAGGCCTCTCTCCACTGTCCACAGGTCCCGTCCAGGCCCCAGTCCGGGAACAACACGGCCTCAGGAACCTGAATGAGTCCAGAGACCTGCACGACCCAGCCTCGCCTCCTCACACCGGGCCCCTGGTCCAGTCTGGTGCTCTCCATCCTCCCATTCCAGGGCATAGCCACATTTCAGAAGGTCACCATTCTGCCAGGGCCAGATATGGTAGAGACAGATGATGAAAGGACCTAAAGAGGTCTGGAGGTGAGTGATCCCTGCTTCAGTGGCCATCCCTGTCACATATCCAATGGACAAAGCATCATGCCACAAACTTGTATGTACTTTAATTTATCAAGACAGTAGGAAACAAGACGCAAATGAACTGAGTTGGGCAGTAATTTTAACTAGTCATGGAGTTGGTCATTTAAAGGCTGGCTTTGTGCAATGACAATCAGTTATTAATGCATTTGTTTCACTGCAAATACCATGATAAAGAGAAAAATTTGTTTTTGTCCCTTGGAAATTCTATTCTGATGAAGAAGGATTCAAGTAATATCTATATAGATAAGCAATATCTATATAGGTTGCAATAATTGCAAAAGGGAAAAGAAATAGTGTACTCTAAAAGAAGGGACAGATGTCTTAAAAGTAGTGTAGACAATTCAGTCTTATGAGGTGTAGAACCTATGAAGAGAAGAACTCCAGGGATGGGTTTCCTAATAAAAGGAATGAGACAAATTTGTCAAGATTTCATAGGGCTGAATGAAGTAAGAAATATAAAAGAGATTATATGCTGTGAGTCCTGGGTCCTGAACTCAGGGCTTGGCTTTTCTGTTCAAGACTACTGGTCTACCGGCTTTACCACTTGAGCTACAGCTCCTCTGGTTGGTTGAAGACGGGACTCTGATGGACTTTCCTGCTAGGCCTGGCTTTGAACCTTGATTCCAGAGCTCAGCCTCCTGAGTAGCTAGGATTACAGGCAGGAGCCACAGATTGCCATCAAGTCATGTAATTTTAAAGTAAATGGTCACAAAATAATTCTGGTTAGAGTTCCTTAGTACACATTTGTGGACAAATAATGTTTGTGGTGGGGTTTGAAAGGTGACTATTCCTTTGCTAGCTAACAGAATGCTGCGTAAGAGTGAAATTAAATTTCAGGTCCACACAATGATGGGTCATTACTATGCACAAGGAAGGGGAGTTAGAAAATATAGAGAGATAAAATAGATATGAATTGGCAGATGAGCTCTATTTCTAGCAGAACAGGATGACACTTCTATTTCTTTCATTGAGGAAGGGAGAAATCATTCTACCCAGTTTTGACAAGAAATATGTAACTGCTTTTTTAATATATAAAGGAGGGAAATTTGTTTCTCACAGTCCAAGGCACCATCATATGTCATCTAATGTCAGTCTTCTTGCTGTATCCTCAAGTGTCAGAAGGCAGAAAGGGCATCCAAACTTTGGATGTATTTGTCTATGTTGTTGTAGTTTTGGTGAATATTAAGGATTTCCTTAAAACCTTTCCCAGACCATCCACAAAATCATAGATGAGGTTAGACTTCAATTCTATCCATTTCTTCATTGAAGTAATGGAAACAAAAGTTTTCCCCAATAACCAATTGTTCAGGTAGAGAAAGAAATAGGAGAGAATATTTACAATGAATAGTGATTTTTTAAAGAATAAAATATCCAATTTGCCTGGTGCTGGTAGCTCAGGCCTGTAATCCTAGATACTCAGAGGCTGAGATCTGAGGCCAGCCTGGGCACTAAAGTCTATGAGACTCTTAGAGCCAATTACCCACCAGAAAACCAGAAGTGGTGCTATGGCTCAAGTAGTAGAGTGGTAGCCTTTAGCTGAAGAACTCAGGGACAGTGGCCAGGCCCAGAGTTCAAGCCAACATCCAACAGAAAAAACAAAAAAGTACACTTTATGGTATCTTAAAAGTGTTACATGTTTAATGATGTTTCTTGTAAAAAAAATGTTATTTACCAGAGGTTCTATGGAAAATCAAGGTGTACAAGTGCTTCTATCTATGCTTAACTGTGATTTCATAAAAAATAAATACTGAAAGTAAGGGAAGTTTCTTCTGCACCTGTAAGGATGGCAAGAAAATGAACATGAAGCTGCTTTCAAACAGTTGAACGTCACTAACCTTGTTTTTAAACATTCTGTAGATAGCAGTTTGTGTGGGCATGTGCACGCGTGCATATGTGTTTATGCCCGCCTGACCCACTGGGGCTCCAATGCAGGGCCTAGACTAGTGCATTGATTCTCAAGGCTGCAACTCTGCCACTTGAGCCACATGTCCACTTCCATAGACTGGAGTTTAAATGGAAGGACTTTGGGGCACAGCAGAATGCCTTTAGTAACCAACAGGATTTTATTTACATTTGTATCCCTTGCATTGTTCAGATTATTAAAGGCCTTCAGTGTTTCTGAACTAGGTCTATCATTCCTATGTGTGGATGCAAAACATCTGCTTTAGATATTGAGGATGTGGAATCCTTCAAAAACTGGACATTGTACATCAGAGTACTTCCTTAATCTACGTAACACCCCGATATAACTTCCATATTCACAGACATTGGGCATTACATAAATTCCAAACAAGATTAAGAAGCATTGCTTTCCAAAGCTTTTGTTGTTTCATTTCAGGGAGTTTGTTTCATGATGATAGAATGATCTACTTACAGAGACTGGATAGATAGGACTGGAAATCTCAATTTGATAGGTGAATAGTTTTTTGAGGGGAAAGCAGGCAAACAGAAAAAATAGCCAAAGGAAGATACCAGCATCACATATATAAATCTGAGGTTCAGAAGTTCAAGCAGTTCTAGAAGATTAGAGATTTAACTGGGATTGTGGAAGTACATGGTTGTGTGGATAAAGATGGATATTGTTAGAAATTGAGTTGCTGGCCCAGTGGTTCACACATGTGAAATCCTACTTACCCAGGAGAACAAGAAGATTATTTTTCAAGGTCAGCGTAGGAAGAAAAAACAAAGAGCACTTACCTCAGAATTAACCATCCAAACCAGCTTGAGGCATGATTCCAGTGGCACAGCACCACCCTAGCAAGGGGGAGGCCTTTGGTTCAAACCTCAGTACAGCCCAGAGAAAAGGGGGAAATGGAGGATGAAAGTGCTAGGTAATAGAATTTGAAAACCTAAATCTGGGAAATAGGAATACAGCTCAGTGGGAGTTGCTCAATGTGTAGTTCTGAACAATGATACTAAACAGCAATGAATCTGGCAGATGTTTAGCATCTGCAGTGCTCAAGAAACCATTAAATAAAAGCAAGAACTTGAGGCCAGCCTCAGAAACATAGCAAGTTGTGTATGGGGAGACTGGAGAAAAAAATTGGGAAAGAGTAAGGAAAGGAGTGATATTGTCCAAAAAGAAGTATACTTTTAAATGTCTTATGAAACTGTAACCCCTTTGTACACAACCTTTATAATAATAATTAAAACTTCCATGACAAAAGGAAATATAACAAGGCCTCATTTAAAAAAACAGCAACAACACTTGAATGAGATAGGGAAGAAACAGGCACAGCTATCCAACATATTGACCCTGCATCTTCTTATCTGTGTTTCCTGCGGTTAACCCCTTCCTCCTGTTTTAATTTTCCTGTCACTGTCTAGATCATTTGTTCTTGATTCCTACTGGCCCTTTTGTTTCTTTCAGTGACTCTTTGGGTAACAAGTAGGATTCTTTTATTCCTTCATTTTTACTGTCACTAGCGGGCGATGGAAGATGTAGCGCTAGTCACCTGATCACACTGGAAACTGAGAGATGGGACCAAAATACCTGGGTGGTATCAGTCATTCAAAACTGAACAGACCTTAGAAACACTGCCAGAACTTCTTGTTTTAAAAGCTAGAATGATAGACAGTAAATGCAAGCATGCAATAAACTCATATGTTGAACTGAAACTTATCTGTATAACTAATTTTTAAAGGTCTCTTTAAGAACAAGCATGTAGGCCTGGTGTGGTGGCTCACGCCTAGAACTCTTGGTCCTTGGGAATCTGAGATCTGAGGATCACACTAGCTTTGGCAGGAAAGTGCCCAAGACCTTTACCTCCAAGTAACCATCCAAGAGCCAGAAAGGGTGTTGTGGCTCAAGAGGTAAAGCGCTAGTCATGAGCAAAGAAGCTTAGGAATAGCACCTTGGTACTGTGGTCAAGCCGCAGGACTGGCATATATATGCACACAGCAAGCAAGCAAGTAATAAGGTTTTCTAAATCACTGTCTATTCTCTACATATCTATACTTAAAAATAGATTTTATTTTCTCACCCATGATGTGTTTGTTTTAAAAAAAGATACATAACAGCAAATGACTCTTTTTTTTAAAAAAAGGATTAATTGTGAATATTATAAAATCAAAATGAAATTTACATTGTTATTAAAATGGAAATACTTTAGACGCATTCTTATTTTTACCTTAACTGCCAACAAATTGAATGTTGTCTGCACTTAGTTCTCTGAACTACATTAAACATTCAATGACTGAACTTTAAACTACCGTATGTTCTAAAGTATATAAACATTATCCACAAAAAGTATGTTTACCTATGAATAATTAGAAACCGTGGAACAGCAATATTTTATAGGATCAAAAGTAAACATATCTATTGTAAATATTTCAAATCAACCTCTAGCACCCGATTTAGAAAGAACCATTTATATTTATTCAGTTCCCTTTTACATAGATTGTGTGTGCTGGGGAAGTTTTATAAGTTTCCTGCTCCTCTTTGCTTCTTGCACTGTTGCCTCATTTGAGCAATGCTGCTGTGATTCCCCTGGGGACATCCCCACTCAACTGCAGACAGTTACACCTCTGCAGTGGTGCTGCTGTGACCGAGCTCTCTGTGCCTCAGCAGCCCAAGAGACAATGGAACTGCCAGGCCAGCACTCTAACATCTTACCACTTTGGAAACGTTCTGGTCTATTCTCATGTTCAAGTTACACCTTGAGAAAGGCCCATACAATGTTATTTAAGATCCTTAATGTTATTAAGACCCGTGTGTGTGTGTGTGTGTGTGTGTGTGTGTGTGTGTGTCTGTGTCTGTGTGTCTGTGTGTCTGTGTGTCTGTGTGTGTGAGTGCTGGTCCTGGGACTTGAGCTTAGCATCTGGGCACTTTCCTTAAAATTTATGTGAAGGCTAGCATTCTACCACTTGAGCCATATCTCCATGCCCAGCTTTGAGTGGTTCATGGGAGATAAAGGCTACTGAGTAGCTAGGGTTACAGGTGTGAACAATGGATCCCAGCAACCTAACGTGTGTGTGTAGAACCAGTGGTGAGGAACATGTGTTGATCAATACAGTTTTAGGGTAATAGTATTAAGTGAAAATTGTCAATAAAATTATAATGGTGGTACATGCACATCCTAATGTTTGCAGGTTTGAGGCAGGAGGATCATCAACCTGAGACCAGCCTTGTCTATGTAGGGAATCCCTCTTAGGAAACAAGTGACCCCCATCCCAACCCCCAACACATATTGCAACAAACCCCAATTTTTCATCTCATTAGAAAGAAAACTTCATTAGACGCAGGTTCCAGAGTTTCCTGGGAAATGGAAATTCCCCTGAGAAGGTGAAAGAGAAGAGGAAGGAAGAGTGCAGACAGCATGAAGAAGTCCTAGGTCTCCAGGACCTGCATCCCCTCCTTTCTTAGCAAATGCCACCAACTCATGTTAGCATTGTTCTGTCTCCTCTCAAGTCCCCTGCTTCTTCTCATGTCCTCTTTCTCTGTGCAGAATGTGTGGGGAGGCCTAGTCGTGAAGTAGACACTCCACAGGTGTTAGAGCCCTTGGCAGATCTAGAGAGTGGTTCAGTTTTTGAGTGGCCATCTTCCAGGCAACTTCCCTTTCAGGAACCAGGCGGAAGTATTGGAAAGGCATAGAGGCCAGCGTGCCACCTAGCATTTGGGAAGGACAGCAGTCATCTTAGGTATACGTATGTGGCTCTTTCTCTCTTTCATCTACTAATAGCTCATTTATTTACTCACACATTCTGTCATTTATTCCACAAATGTATAATAAGTAAATAATACTCATAAGACACTGAGCTTCTTGTCCTCTATCCACTTAGGGTTAGGATCTATAAACCCCAAAAGACATTCCATTCAGAATTATTCTTCCTTCTTCCGGAACCTAACCCAAAGCTGTGTCTTCTAAGGGATACTGATAAGATTTCATTTATATTCACTTTATTCTAGTATGTGTAAGATTATTGTAACCATATGCCAAGCTTTTTCCTTAACACTTTATAAAACTAACCTGTTATGAGCTAAGCACTGCTGTTACCTACTAAATCTGGCTGCAGTGAGCTAAGTATTTCTAGTATCTCTGCACTGAAACTAGGAAAAGCCAAACGAGGGTAGCAGCTTTGGCTCACACTTGTGTTCCTCACTACTCAGGAGGCTCAGATTTTGAGGATCATCATTTAAAATCATGGTGTCTGAGAGATTTCACCTTCAGAATAACCAGCAAAAGATGAGCTGGAAGCATAGTTCAAAGTGGTAGAGCACCCACATGTGAGGCCCTAAGATTAAACTTTAGTATGACAGAAAAGAAAAGAGAAACCTAAGATACAGGGGTAAGGTACAGCACAGTTCAGAAGGTGGCATTCCTAGAAGCACTCTTCCTCCAGGGCCTGTTTTATAATGAGTGTGCAAGCCTACATGTGAGGTATGGGGTAGAGGTGCTGCATTTCTTATGTGTTGTATTACTCACTGAGATTGCCTTTTCAATTTGGATTGACAATATTGTTCTTACCATCAGGAGTCAATTGTCATTAGGCTTATTCTGTTAGTACTGAATTTCATACATACATATCCATTAATAAAACAAAAATAAGTCTGGCGAAGTGGCTTTCCTCTATAATCCTAGCTACTCAGGAGGTAAGGTAGGGGATAAGGTGTTGCCTAGCTCTTGGCAAATTCAGGAGACCCTTACTCTGTGGAATTCCTTTAGTATGTGTACCCTAATGTTATTTGTGTTATTGTTCACAATAAGCAAGGCATGGAATGAGTGTATCTGTTAATATATTTACATATATATATATGGATTAAACCATAATATACACACACACAAATCCATAAGTATGGATATATACGAGCTATGTATAACCACCAAAAAATACACATGTACATTTATGTTTGCTTTATGTCATAGATAATGGTACAATACATATAAAATGTATTATGTTAATTACATATATCTATAATAGGTATGCACACAAAGAAAGAAATATTTTTATTGATAAACCCAAAGACATCTTACCATTGACAATAGTGTGGCTGAACCGGGAAGAGTATTTTTTTATTTTTTCATATATTTCTTATTATACTTAATAGAAGGTTTGCATTATATTCATCAGATAGAAGATGCATTTCTTTACAAACATTGATACCCTTTCTCATGTTTAGGCCCCCATTCCCTTCCCCCCCCCAACCCCAGTCCTCATCTTGTTATTTTCCTTCCCTAACTGATTTCAAATAACAAAATGAGCATATATAAAATATATCAAATAGCAAGATAAAAATACTGTAACAATATGAGATAACCAAGGGACAGCAAAGGAGATGAGAGATAACATAGCACATTAAGGACAATAATCACTCATTATATGGCTTTTGTTTCTATATCCTGGTGGTCCTTTCATTTAGCGTCATCTCATATGGCCTTATGTGTCTAGGTTTTGTTCTATTATAAATCTCTGCTAGGAGAGCCCAAGGTTTCTACTGATTATGACAAATGAGGAAACCATTGAGCCTATGTTCCTTTGAGTCTGGCTTACTTCTCTTACTATGACTTTTTCTAAGTCTTTCCATTTCCTTACAAATGGGTGACGTCATTCTTTCTGACAGTGCCATGGTACTGTTTATTTGTAAGATTTACCTAGAATTTAATATGAGGAGGTTTCTTTAACAAGTCCTCTAGGTGCAGATTTGAAGGTTCATTTGTTGTCCATTCACATATTTGCTCATTTATTTCTAATTCAGGCACTGTGCTCATTCCTGAGGATGTGAAACAGGACAAGGCCACTATATTCCCTTTTGTGGAGTTTACGTGCCATTTTCTCTCCCCCTTCTTGCCAATAGAGAGAATAAGCTCAGCAAATTTTGAGATTATTTCTCTTGAGGTTGATGAGAATTTGTTAATTAGATATGAATGGAGGGAATGTTGTTGAGTATGTGTGGATGAACTCAGGGCCTATGTACTGTCTCTGTTAATTTTTCTGCTCAAGTCTAGAGCTCTATCACCTGAGCCATAGATCCACTGCTGGATATTTGGTGGTGATATTTGAATTTAAGAGTCTCATGGACTTTCATTCCTCACCTGGCTTCAAACTGTGATACTCAGATCTCAGTCAATTGAGTAGCTAGGATTTCAGGTGTTAGTCATCCGTGCCCAGTGTAGCAAGAACGTTGGCCAGTGTATGCAGTGCTAGGAGTTGACTTACAGCAAGGCCCTTGCATGTGCTATGCTGGTTCCCTAACCACTTCATGCCATGGCCAGCCCAGGAGCAGTCTTAAAAGTAAGGAAGAGCAAAACCTTTGTGGTCGCCTATTTTTTATGAGTGTCGACACAGAGCACAGCACAGAGAGGCAGCCCAGCCCACATGGACATCTTATGAAGTTCTGCTGCCTTTCCAGTTCTGGCACGGGTGCTTTCCTCTTGGACACAAAAACAAGTTGAACAATAGAGTATTTGTTTTTCTTACTTTTCTGAATTCTTTTCTCTTTGTTGTACACTACTGCAGTCTAAACTATAGGATTTGTGCTTTCTAGGCAAGCACTGTACTTGTTGAATGAGGTCTCCAGTCCTTTGGTCTATATTTTCTTTTTGAGGTAGAGCCTCACTAACTTTGCCTTGGCTGACGTCAAACCATGATTGCCCAGTGTGAATTTCTAAGAGAAGACAAATGACTGACCAGTCTAACCAGAGGAAAATGAAAGCCACTCCTTTGACTCTATTTTACAATTGTTCCTAATCTAACATTCAGTGTCCCAAACACTACAAAGTTGGGATGTGATTTCCAAAGTGTCTGAAAAAGTTGGTGAATGGGGAACAGTAACGCACCTGAGGAAGTTAGACAGTATAGAAAAGCAACCGCCCGTTTACAGCACTCTTCAGCCAGGCTGCTTTCTCAAGGGTCATGTAATGTCTGCCAGGCTCACCCTGCCCAGGCTAGGACCTGGTTTAGTCTGATGGTCTCTGAGTCCTGGACAGCCCTGCCATGTTTGGCAACCACTGCCTCTCCCCCCTTCCCCCAGAGGGGGGGAGAGGACGGAAAGTCCTTTGATAGGAGGCACAGCCAGTTCTTCTCTTTCAACTTCAGGGTTCTCCTTCACTTTGATGGAATCAAAGGAGCCTTACTTAGGACAAGTCTAGAGCACCTTGTTTTCATTGCCACAGAGGCTTGGATTATGGGTGTGTGTGCCTGTGTGTGTGGAGTGTGTGTGTGTGTGTGTGTGTGTGTGTGTGTGTATGGTAGTACAGAAGTTGAAGTCACGGAGATGTGCTGATTAAGCAGTTTTATTCACGGTTGAAACTCTACCACTTCAGCCCTTGCTGATTAGATGGAGATTAATTTCCTAGATTTCTCTCCCAAGGGTGGCTTCAACCTGGACATTGCAATTTCAGCCTCCCCAGCAGCTAGGATTCCAGGCTTGGGATCCCAGTGCCTGACATTTAGGGACATTTAGGCGTTTGACCTAGGGGTAGAGTGCTGGCCCAGAAAGCACACAGCCCTGGTTTAATTCCTGGGTACCACATACACAGAAAACAGCAGCAGTGGTGCTGTGGCTCAAGTGGTAGAATTCTAGCCTTGAGAAAGCTCAAGGACAGTGCCCAGGCCCAGAGTTCAAGATTCAGGACTGGACAACACAACATACAGAGAAAAAAATCAATAACCACTGATCATTTTAAATGCAAACTCCAAGGAGTAAAGAAAGGTACACTTGAGAGTCTTGATGAAGAGCTGGGGCAGTGGAGGAGCAGCTCAGCCTGGGAGCCAGGCTTCCGGTTGAGCGAAGTCCCCAAGCAGCTGGTGAGTGGGGCCCTCGCTGCGGCTGAGCTTCAGAACCACCCAGGCGCCCGTGGACACAGAGGCTCGCTCTGCACAGAGGCTCCCACGGCCTCGTCCACACCTGGACCGAGCCCCACGGGCGTTGGCTGCAGGCTGGGCTGAGGAGGGGATGGTGGGGGGGAGACTGGCGCCCAGCGCTCGCTTGGTGTCCGGGGGCGCCATTCATGTCTGGCTCTGGAGAAGCAGGGCTCGGGCTCTGCAGGGAGGGCCTGGCTGGGGAGAGCACCGTCCTCACACCTCCGCACAGCCAGTCCTCCTGACGGCCATCCCCACCTCCACCGGACTGGGCGAGGGGCACCAAGCCTGGGCGGATCTCCACCCCCACCCCAAGAGGATTCCCTGCCCGCCATGGCCGCTGCGGGCTGGGGGAGCCCCGCCAAGAAACCACTGCGGCCACGGAACCTCAGGAGACGCAAGTTGTTAAAGCTGCTCACCTGAGCATTAAAGGAAGTCGTCCTCTCCGCATCTGCACAGAGGGGAGGCCAGGTCTTGCTTGGAGAAGCCCGGCTCCATGGGTATCAGCTCTGCTCAACGTGGGAGCCGCCCTGTCTCCATGTCAGCCTCCGGCTCCTAGGAGACCGCCAGGAGGACGACCTGCGCATGCTCAGAGTGCATACTAGCATTTCTGTACTGCGCATGCTCAGGACACATATGCTATACCTTACTGCGCATGCTCCGCGCATAGTACCATGTCTATACTGCACATGCTCAGAACACATATGCCCATTTCTTACTGCGCATGCTCAGGAAGCACAGGTCAGCGCTGACTTTTCACATTTGGTGATTTCCACCTAACATGAAGTAATTTGTTCTGTACACATCTTGCCTTCAACCTACCTGGTGTCTCCACCTGATCTGGGCAATGAGGCACGTCCACAGTGTCCTTGCTCTTTCAGATGATCACGGAGTTTTAACACAACGGACAACACTAAGTAACTGAATCTTTCTTTTATTGAGCCTGGGGAATCATATACATGTTTTTCTATTCACACTGTTAAGAATCATCCTTCTGATTTACCAAACCTGTCACTAATATAAAATACAAAGAACTCAAGTTTATATAGGAAAAAAGTTGAATTTTTGGATCATTATTGATGATTTTTTCTTTCTGTTCCTGTTGCTTAGCATCAGCCGTTCCCTCTTTCCTGCCTGTCCCTCCCTCCTTTCCCTGGTCCTGAGTTGTTCAGTCCACCTGCCACTTATCCTTTGCCCTCCTCCATCTTCCTACAGATGTGAACTTGTTTGTGTCATGTATCAGGTCGTGAATACAGAGCCCTCCACAAACCATGGCACAAGTTAAGAAGAGGCCCTCTGTACCACATCCTTGGGTTACCTTCACTCTATATATTACTTTATGTACATATGAAGGGTTCTTGAGGATTACAATCAGGTTCCTTTCTCCCAAGACTGTCCTCATGTGGTCACACTGCTCTTGCACTTGAGCCACAGCACCGCTTCCGGGTTTTCTGTGCTACCAAGGAATCAAACCCAGGTCTTCCTGCATGTAGGCAAGCACTCTGCCACTAGGCTACACTCCAGCCCTGGATTCTGTTTTCAGACCCAATCGGTGGTTCTTTTTCTTTTGATTGGAGAATTGAGTCCATTAATGTCTAGGGTTATTATAGACAGCTATGTTGTATTTCCTAGCATTGTAGTTTTTACTGTTTGTTTTCGTTGTCCTTGCTTCATTTATCTTCTACTAAGTACTGTCTGATGTGGTTCCCTTGATTATTTTGTTCATATTCTATTCCTCCTTTCATTATTTTTAGTATTGCTGTTTTCCTTCTAATGTATTCCTTTAGTGTTTGTTTATCCTGAAAGGTTTTAGTTTGGCCATCCAATGTAAGGGCTAGCTTTGCTGCTTAGAGGAGTTTGCGTTGGCAATTGTGATCTTCAGAGCTTGAATCATACCTTTCCAGGCTCTCTACACATTGAGGATTTGTGTGGAGAGGGCTGCAGTTATTCTGATTTTTCCCCATTTTTAATATAGCTCCTTCTTTGATTTTGCTGTGCCCCATGCTATGGTGTAATATTTTTACTATGTGTCTAAAAATGTTTCTTCTTGGATCCTGTCTACCAGGTGCCCTACATGCGTCTGCTATGGGGGTGAGATTTTCTCTCTTCAGATTGGGGAGGTTTTCTTTGATAGTTATTGAACTGGTGTTGCATTCTGCTGTTCTGGTATTCCTCTCCCTCATCAATTCCGACTGTATGTAGATTTGACTGTATGTATATTTGCTTTCCTTGGTTCGTCTGCCATTGAACTTCCCTTTGGTAATTTCTCTCTCTGTCTCTCTCTGTCTCTGTCTCTGTCTCTGTCTCTGTCTCTCTCTCTCTCTCTCTCTCTCTCTCTCTCTCTCTTTCTCTGTGTGTGTGTGTGTGTGCGCGTGCGTGTGTGTGTTTCCATTTCTATGACTTTCTGCTCCAGCTCCTCCATTTTATCCTCTTCTCCTGAAACTTTTTTTCATCTTATTCTGTTTCCTATAGCTTCCATTGTGCTTTGCATTGTGGAAATTGAGCCATTTATGGTTTTGGAAGCATTACTTTTATCTTTTAATCTTCCTGACAGGCAATCCTGCCCTGTGGGGATGGTGCTGCTTCGCATTGGTCGTGAGCAGAGCAGGCCGGCAGTGGGGGCTTTCGAGTCTGGGGTTCACCTATTCTCGCCTGTGGTCTCTATCTGGAACCCGGTGCTTTGGAGGTCCTTGTGTTGGGTTCTGTTCTCTCCTCGTGTTCTATCGTCTGTGGAGGGGTTGGTGGGTAGGGGTCTTTGCAAATCTCTGCCTTTGTGGCAATTCTGATGTTTTGTTTTGGCTGTTGTTGATATTTTGTCTTTTAGTAATTGAACTCGGGGCATGGGTGCAGTCCTGAGCTCTTCAGCTCAAAGCAACCACCCTGTCTTTGAGCCACAGCCCCACTTCCAGTTTTCTGGAGGTTAATTGGAGATAAGAGTCTCAGCTCCTTTTGTGCCCACACTGGCTTTGAATCAGGATCCTCAAAGCTCAGCCTCCTGAGTAGCTAAGATTATAGGTGTGATGTGATGGTTTTTTCATCCATTTCCTTTTTTTTTTTTTTGCTAGTGTCAGGGCTTGAAATCAGGGCCTAGGCATTCAACGTTGTCTTTCCAACATTGTCTTTCTCAAAGCTAGCACTCTACCACTTGAGCCACAGAACTTTTTCTGGCGGTTTCTGTGTAGTGGTTCCGGGTAATAGTATGTTCATTGCTGTCGGTCTCTTGGTGGAACTATTTGTTGGGATCCCAAGGCCCTTTTTTGGTTAGAGGGAGCACCACCTTGGATTGTTCCTCTTCTTAACTGATTCTTTTTATTTCTTTCATCTATTTCTCGTGAAATCCTGGGTTGGATTCCTATGTACCACATACAATGAACAAAAAGAAGTAGTGTTCTCGCTCAAATGGTAGTGGGCTAGCCTTGAGAAACTCAAGAACAATGCTCAGGACCTGAGTTCAAGCCCCAGGTAAGGCAAAACAATTAATTAAAAAGAGAAAAGACATGGTGAACCGGACACCCATGGCTCACTCCTGTCATGCTAATGAGCAATCTGAGATCTGAGCATTGCAGTTCAAAGGCAGCTCAGCACAAATGTCCGTGAGATTCTTATCTCCAATTAACCACAAGAAAATGGCACGTGCTTCTGTGGCTCAAAGTGGTATAGTGCTAGCCTTGAGCTGAAGAGCTCAGGGTCAGTGCCCAAACCCAGAATTCAACCCCCACGACCAACCTAAAGAAAAATAAGCCAGCTGGGAAGAGTGACTCACAGCTGTAATCCTAGCTACTCAGAAGGCTGAGATCTGAGGATCAAGGTTCAAAGGTAAACTGGGCCCTAAAATGTCCGTGAGATTCTTATCTCCAATTACCCACCAGAAAAGCACAAGTGGTGCTGTGGCTCAAGAGGTAGCGGGTTAGCTGTGAGTTGAAGACCTCAGGGATAGCACCCAGGCTTACAACAGACCCCCCCCCCACAAAAAAATAAATCAGAAAATGAAAAAGCCACTCATGGATGATCTCGGTAAGCTGGATGCTAAAGCATGGGAACCCCACAAGGGAGATGACTCCTATGATGTTCCAGAATTCTGTGGCGTATCTGCTCTGACACAACTCATGGATGCCAGACACACCATCCAAATATTTTTAGAGTTTGGAGTCCCTCAGGAGACCCCAGAATAGGCTTCTTGTTCTTTTGTTTTGATTTTGGCCAGTCCTGTTGCTGGCACTCAGGCCAGGGCAAGTCCCTGGGCTTCTTTTGCTCAAGGTTAGTACTCTTACCACTTGAGCCACAGTGCCACTTCTGGACTTTTCTGATCATATGGTACTGAGGAATTGAATCCAGGGCATGCTAGGTAAGTACTTTAACACTAAGACACATTTCCAGCACCAGAATAAGTTTTGTCTCTGCTTTCTGTTTTTCTGTCATTTTGTGTTTACTAGGGATCTATTCAGTTGGAATAGTTGGAAAAGGAGAGCCAATATGTTCAAGAAACCCCAATCAGGGCTCAGTGATTAGTGAGGACAGGATTTTAGGGTACAGAGGAGATCTGGTGAACAGGATTTTTTTGTGTGTTTCTGTTTTGTTTGGTCTGTTTTACAACATGGAACCTTGTTTTCTGCATCTCCATCTGGTGGAAAACAGCATTCTAGAAAAATGGCTAAATCCACTAGCCTTAGGCTGTGGCCCCTTCCTGTGGCCACATTTGGAGGTGGGGCCACCACAGCCTTGGTTGGGACATCTAAACAATCTTGGCAGTGTAAAATTGCAAAGAGCTCCTGGCTAATATTGGTAAAAGACAGTTTACCATCTGGGCTAAGAACACTCAAAGGTGTTGAAAGGTCAATTGGTATGTTCATGTGCCTGGCCACCAAGCAAGCCCTGGAGAAATTGGGCTGGGCATGGGAAGGTGATCTGTTAACTGGTTAAAAAATTTTGTCTTAAATGTTGGTTATCCATAAGAGTAATATTGGGGAAAGTATCACTTGCTACTAAAATTCCAGAAATTGTGTGGCTCATACTCATTTTTGTACACTTGAAGATCCTGTGTTCAAGTATGTATGTGTATGAATAAGTATATTCAGGAAAACATTTAATGGTATTTTAATGCATAAAGCAATTTGCATTGTAATCAAGAGCCAGTATATTCACAAGTGGCAACCAGGAAAGTATTGGGAGACTTCATGGAAATAAGGCTCCCACCTCAGGTTAAGTTAAGTTGCAGGCACCTCAGCAGAAGGTGTGCAATTTGTCTGGGAGATGATGCTACACGTTGCTTATGGACCAGCCTGGATCCAGCCCATTCCTCCCAACTTGGAGATTCCCAGCCATCGACTTTGTCATCCTGACCACCCCCACCATGGTGAAAGTAGGTGGGACCCCTGCCTGACTCCAGCACATGCAGCTGGTCCTGATGGAAGACTGCTTCGGATCTACTAGAACTTGGACTTTGGGTTTGTGACATTCTTTCTGTGCCTCCCAGATCTGTAAACTTTATCCAGCTGGGCCTGGAAAAGCATGTTCAAAGTCTCTTCACTGTATGTGTTTCCATCATATGGAACCAGCTTTAACTGCTGGAGAATTCTTGAATTACAGGTGGGAAAAACCCAGGCAAAAATTAAAGGGGAGTTCCGGACAGCCTTGGGATAAACTCCTCTGTAAATTTTGGTGAAAGTATCATGGCCAGGCTCATGATACTAAGAGCCCAGTGAAGCTCTCTCACTAGGTAATCAGTGATTTGATTTCATGTACATAATACCAGTGGGGAATGAAATAGGGTGCTTGAGCTAAGAAATGCCATCTTGCCATCTTAATAAAAAGTAAGAGAAGATGAGACTTTCTGAGAATTCTGGAGGTAATAGAAGACATTCTTTGGTTGCAGAAATGTCATGATTTAGGCTCCAGGAAACATGTTCTCTGTGGATAATTGCACTTCTGATTATTTCCCTAGAGTTTACTCTGCCTGTTCGTGACCCTTTTATTAGAAGTAAATCTCCACATCTACATTGCTGTGTTTTATGTATAATACTTCTTTGAAGGCTGTTAACGCTTGCTCTCCACTTCCAGTATATGATTTTTGTTTTTAAAAAGTTGGTTCAAGCTCTGCTCGTGGCTGCTGGTCTTTGAGGCCAGAGTCCACCATGCAGTTGCTGGCTTTCTAATAATGACTCCCAATTTGATTTTTCTGTTTTCCCTGCATATGATAAGCAGCAGCTTCTTCAAGTCACTGGGCATCCTTCTCTCCTTCTTTCCTTCTCTCCTTTTGCTTCTTTTTCTTGTTTGTCCTGAGGAACAGTGCACTGCTCATGAGCTTTTTCTCTCAAGGCTAGTGCTGTACAACTTGAGTCACGGGTCCCCTAATGGCCTTTTTGGTACACAATTGGAGACATGAGTGTCACTCATTTTCCTGCATGGGCTAGCTTCAACTCAAAATCTTCAGATCTCAGTCTCCTCAGAAGGTAGGATTGCAGGGGTGACCTACGCACACCCAGCAACCAAGTGACCAAGTTTGGCAGTGGATCATTCCTTAACAAGAAACAATGAAAGTATTTTCTGAGGCCATTATGTGGAAGAGACTGTGTGGGGAAAGCAACAGAAGTAAGAAGGTTTCCTGTCTGTCCCGGCCCACGGGTATGTCAACGGAGACCCTAGAGGGGGAGTGAGAATGGAGAGACAAGACACACAGGAGACGGAGACAAGACAGGTTTCTGATCAAGTCTCGTTTATTCAGGGTAAAAGCAGGGTAGATATAGGGTATTAGGAATAAGGAAGTTCTCCTTATTGAAGGTCAATGGATATCCAGGCACACCACAAAAATGTTTTAAGGTATCTTGTTATGAGAACAGGCAATTCTTTTTGCAAGAGCCAGGGAAAGTAGTCAAAGCAAGCATGAAATAGAGGGCCAAATCTTCAGTTTCCCACTGGTCCCCCTTTTCTTTAAAATTTAGGCCATGGGAAGCATGCTTGTAAGAGTGCTTGAGGGGACTGTGCCTGTCTTAGGTCTGGGGATACATGCACTATGTTTTGCACAAACCTTACCTGTCATTGGAAAACTGAATCCTCTTTATCAATTCAGTCCCTGTCTCTTTTTTCAAAATGACTTGTCCCTTTATCTTAAAGGGGGAGGGGGGTTGATGGGCGAAGATCCATGTTCTGTAACTTCTTCAAGCTGACTCAGGGGCATTGTTTCTAGGGACCCTAAAATCTTAGCCTATTTTACCAAGGCATTGCCAGGATTAGATATCAGGAGCAACACAACATTTAACAACTGCACAAACCCTTTTTTTTTGGCTACAACAGTGTATCTTACTTAGCACCCATTTACAGAGGCTTTTTTCTGATTGTCTGGGGAATCTTAGTTTCTGTGACCCTAACAATGCCTAAGTTACCTATATAAGCCTATATATAGATCAGTATGGACACAGCCTCAGGTCCACAAACTTTTTCCAGAATTTGTGGCTGGTGTCAACTCAGAGTTTGCTCAGGTTAGGGTTTGAGCAAACATGGGGTTCAGGATTATGAACTACCTACTATTAGAGATGACTAACAAGTTTCTGCCCAGTTATGGAATAAATGGACATAGACAGTAGTAAGGCATGCTTACAAACTATTCTATGACCTCCCGGCTCTGATTAATTTTGAATGGCCAACCACAAGTGATGCTAGGATATAACACCATCTCTACCATCCAAGCAGTGGCTTACTGCATCTGGATGCTTCATTGCTTTTGTCCCGGGAATGTCTCTACACAGACAATGGGCATATCACTTGCTTGGTTTCTGGACTTGAACTCAGGGCCTGGGCACTGTCCCTCAGCTCTCCAGCTCAAGGCTAGCACTCTACCACTTTGAGCTCCAAACCAACTCTGCTTCACTAGCACTCTGCTACTAGATTAGACACCACAGTCTCACAAGGACTTTGCTTTGCCCGGGCTGGCTCAGAACTGCAGCTTTCAGATCAATGAGTCCTACAAAAGGCCACTTTACTCCAATTAAAGCAACAAGGTGGTCAACACAGAAATAGTCTCTAAGCATAATCTTACCTGGAACTTGGTAAGGGCCAAAATTACATCTGAATAAAGATTTGTTGTCCTTTTCCATGGTCCAGCTGGAAATTGCTATAAAGAAACTTACAAGAGCAAACTGAAATAGCAATTAAGCAATCATTTTGGTAGTCCTAATTTTCCTCTTTTTTTTCTTCTGTTTTTTTTGAAATACATTTAATTATAAAGTAGCATGAAACCAATTCATAAGGAGATAAACCTTTAAACATTTCTTTAAACTTTTTCCCCAATTAATCCATTTTAGGGGGTAGTTTAAGAAATACAAATTACATCACCCACATTTTACTATCAGATTTTCAGTGTCAGTCTGCAAGGAAAAAGGACAAAGATGGTCCACTCAGTCTATCTGACCAGGTTTAGATGAGCATCCTTTGTGCCAGCTTATTTTGTTCCACCATGCATGGACCCTCCCATAGAGACTTTTCCACCATGGGAACCCAGATCTGCACCTCTGCCAGTTCATCTCTCACCCCCAAAAATGGCCACACAGGACTATCCTAAGTTTTCCCAGTCCTTTCTCTTGGCATTTGTTTACCTAAACAGTTTTAAAAGACAGACAAAGTTTCTGACATTGATAAATTTACATTTAAATTTCTGATACTTCTGTCCAAATTTTAACTCAAGGAAATAAATTCCAAATTTCCTAATGCCTCTGTAGTAAACAGCGCACAACTTTTACAAGGTAAATATCTCTGTGCATTACAATACTAGATTTTTAATGCAAATTTCAGAATCTTTAGAAAAATCCTATTAATCAGTTCTTCTTTAAAACAATGCAAGAATCCTTTGAGACATTGGAAACATTCAAACCTAATCATTTTCTTGAAGTTTAGACTTAGATTTACACAACTGTCTGTGTTTCAAGTATAAATTCACCTATTATTTTACACAGCATGCTGAAAATTTAACCTTGAACATGATCACTCGCACCCATTCATACATATATTCATACTCAAAGATCTTAAAGTACACAAAATTAATATCATCTGTTTATTTTCCAGAAGCTTGTGTCAAGAGAATTTTGCCAATCTTACTCTTGCAGGTGAGAACCAGGTTCAAAACAAAACTTTTTACAAGGCAACTTAGTTAAAATTATTCATTGGTGGGGAGTCTTCCAGTGCCAAATTTAGCCCACCTGGAGCATAACTCTAGTCATTTTCCCAATTTTGACTAGGCCATCTCACATACCAATTTACAAGACCAAATTCAAACCTGGGGGAACCAAGACTGATGCCTATGTCCTGCCACCAATTGTCTCCAGATTGTCACTTCAGCCAGGTTGTTAGGAAAAAGGTAACTAGACTAGGCTTGCAGCTGTCTCGCCTGCCTCAATTGCAGCTGAGTGGGAGAAGCCATACCAGGCTTGAGACCTACCCACTGGGGCTGAAGCTTTTTCAAATGCTTAGTGACAAAGATACAAAAAACAAGAATCCATATTTAGGACTGGTACCAGTTTCGAAAACAAATTCGGACAGGACAAAAAACATTTAACAAAACAAGACAGAGTAGCAGAGACCTTTAAGTAACCCCAAATTTTGATGGCATGCCTGGCAGCAGTCAGAGTGAGGGCCTCAGGGCCTTGAAAACTCAGGGGGCACCTCGCCTGTGGAGACTTCTGTTCTCTGGCAGCTGGCCGTCCAAGGCCATCCGACCCCAAATGTGAGTCATTTTACAGAACAAAAAGTAACAAATTTATCCTGTAAAGATTTATATGCAAGACAGAACAAAGCAAATGAACACCAGGGCTGCTGAAACAAAGTCAATTAGGCACACAATACACACTGAAAGAATAAAGAAGCGCTGCACAGTGCCGATGGTCAAGACAAAAACTGGGTGGGGGGAGTGTTTTAATCAAGGGGGAGATCAAAAGTTCCCTCAGCTGCCCATCCATCTTCAAAGGAGGGACATTTCTCACTGCAAAGTGTAACTTATTTACCTTTCTCTAATTTCCACATTGAAATTGAGTGCCCTTCCCTTCTCTGCTCTCCCAGGTCACTCAGGAGAGCACAGCCAGTTGCAAACTGTCTCCAGGATTTAGCTGTTAGTTTTTTTTTTATTATTATTATTCAATTAAGAACACTTAACGTGACATAAGACAATCATTCAACAAGACAGAACACTTAAATCGCATGCACCTCCCGGCTGTAAACCAGCAGGGAACTATCAGACAGTGGAATGGTCACAAGTCCATCCTTAGGATAGTCCCCCAGAAGGGCACAGGGGACGTCTCTTGATGGCCCTGTTGGCTGTCCTATCCTATAGGGCATCCGCCAGGACCTCTTGCCAACCAACCCAGAACCTGCAGACAAATACAGAACACAAAACCAGAGGTTCCAAACCAGAATTAATGACAATTGTCCTAACATTAGCATGGCTTTTATAGTACAGAATAAACAAGTTTAGTTTTTATTCACAGTCTCATGTTTTACATCTTTAATATAATCAAAAAAGTCACACAACTGTTTGATTTTAACCTTTACCCCTCGTGTCTTTAAAGCTTTATCCAATCCTTCTACAAATAATTCATGCTAACTAATATCTTGTCCCATAATTGCTGCTCCACTTACCGAGGTTCAGAAGACATAGCAGGCTCCCATGCTTCTCTCCCTCTAAAACACTGTAACGCCGGCCTCTCTGAGCAGCATTCTTCACGGAATCCCGGGTGCTCGAGCCCCACATTGGGCGTCACCTGTCCAGGCCTGAGGGTATGTCAACGGAGAACCTAGATGGGGAGTGAGAATGGAGAGACAAGACACACAGGAGATGGAGACAAGACAGGTTTCTGATCAAGTCTCATTTATTCAGGGTAAAAGCAGAGTAGATATAGGGTATTAGGAATAAGGAAGTTCTCCTTATTGAAGGTCAATGGGTATCCAGGCAACTAAACCACAAAAACATTTTAAGTAGAAACAAGGTACCTTGTGATGAGAACAGGCAATTCTTTTTGCAAGAGCACAGGGAAACTAGTCAAAGCAAGCATGAAACAGATGGGCAAATCTTCAGTTTCCCACACCTGTCCTCAGTGTTATTAGGCCCCAAAGAAATAAAGCGGCAGAAACGGTCTTACATACGCTTGCATGTACACACATACACACACACACACACACACACACACACACACACACATACATACATACACACACACACAGAAATCAGCATTAATATTGGAGAACAGAGATGGTAACTGTCTAGCTAGCTATCCATGTATGTATGAAAATGGAGCTATGGAAATGGAGCTATGGCTTGAATAATAGAACATTAGCCTCAAGCAAAATAACTCAGTGGCACTGTCCAGCTCACAAGTTAAAGACCCAGTACTAACAAAAAAATCTGATATATATATGGTATATGTATAACTATATTTAAATATATATTTAAATTTTCATTTATGAGTGATATATAGAGATGTCTATATATATGTATGTGTGTGTGTGTGTGTGTGTGTGTGTGTGTGTGTGTGTGTGTAAATTGGCAGCAGAGAAATTTGATGTGAAGTCCAGACAGTTTCTAGATACACTCTTTATTGCTGAGTCATCTGCCCTTTTTGCAATGATTATATTTGACATAGGGTCTAGGTTCTGACAATGACTGCACATAGACTTAGGTTATTCTAGTTCAGGCTTCCTCTTTTGATTATGGGTGGCTTCAACTGGACTGGGCTCCATCTTTTTTTTCTCTTTGTGTCAGTCATGGGGTTAGAATTAGAACTCAGGGCCTGGGCAATATACCTGAGATATTTTGTTCAAGGTTAGTGCTCTACCACTTGGAGCCATGCCCACTTCCAGTTTTCTGGAGACTAATAGTAAACAAAAGTCTCAAAAACTTTCCTGCTCAGGCTGATTTTGAATAGCCATCATCCGATCTCAGCCTCCTGAGTAGCTCAGATTACAGGATGGCCTATCAACACCAAGTGTGTGTGTGTGTGTGTGTGTGTGTGTGTGTGTGTGTGTGTGTGAGAGAGAGAGAGAGAGAGAGAGAGAGAGAGAGAGAGAGAGAGAGAGAGAGAGAGAGAGAGAGAGAGAAAGAGAGGGAGGGAGAGGGAGAGAGAGAGATTGGGGTGGGGAATGTGACATTTTTCAGCTCACTGCATCGAGGCATGCAAATCTGACTTAAAAGTGGAGCCGAAATGGTTATATTATACAAGCTGCAAAGTTTTTAAACTAGAGACAATGGATAGGACATTTCTACCCATTACAAATTAATCCTCTCATTGAGCTACTCTCCCAACCCCACCCCAAGATGCACCTACAGAGAGAGGATCGTAGGGTTAGCATGGCCATATAATGGTGTTTTTAAAACCAAACCAGGCCCAAACCCCAGGAATTCCTAGGAAGTTCTATCCCATTCTTATGACAAATAGAGTGACATCATGAAGAGTAGAGTAAATAAATTGATTACATGGCAGACATCTCCAGAATAAGATGGAATTCTGGCCAAATCCTTCAACCATGTCTTGGCCTAGGGTGTGTCTAGGGATGTGTGAGAATGCGCTATATAGAAACATCTAGGGCGGCCTGAGCCGGGCATGTTCCTTGAGCCAGGAGCTACTCAGTAGGTGATGGAGGCACTGAGTGGTGTCCTGTGCATCTGTGCATGTCCTTCCTGAGATTTGATTGTGCTGTGGCCTCTAAATCAGCCAAGGTTGGGTCAGGTGAGGCCAGAGCCCCTGGCATGTGACTCCATTGTGATGTCACCCATCCCACTGGCTCCAGGGTGGGAGACTTCAGGATGACCACACCCCTTCATTTGCATACGTCCAACCGACCAATGGCCTGGGGGCATCTAAGCCACGCCCACAAACAAGCCTGGTTGCCTAGTGTCACTTGGATTCCATTCTTCAGGCTCTCACTTGGCCAACAGTTGACCAGGTGGACACAGCTCTGGCATTTGTGGGAGCAGCGATCACTGATTCTTGGTGAAGTCCCCAAGGGCGGCCCCACACCTTCCCCTTCCCAGCCCTTGCTGTCTAAACACCAATCCCTGACCAGTGTCCAGAGCCCAGACAGCTGCAGGAATCCTGAGAGGCGCTGCCCGGTGTGCCTTCCCCAGCAGCGACCCCATGAAGACCTCCCGAACCTGCGGGAGCCCCAAGACCACCCTAGGGCAGTGCAAGGCCCCCGAGGAGCCTCCCAAAGGCCGCCAAGACCCTGAGCAGACTGTGCCAGGTACCCCTCAGCAGGAGAAGATGGGTACCGCCCTAGCACGCGTGCTGCAGGCCGCCGCCTCCGTCCACACACAGCTGCAGGATCTCTCCAGCCTGGTGCGCACGGCAAAGCTCCGAGCCGGTCAGCTGGGGGACGCCCTGCGCCATCTCCACAGAGGGAGCGAGGCCTTGCAGATGAGAGTCCAAAAGATGCAGGACAGCCTGTCTGCTCAGGGCCAGAGCCAGGAGGAGGAGGAGGTCAAGAAGGAGGAAGAGGAGGAGGAGGCCAAAGAGGAGGATCAGAAGGAGAATGAGGATCAGGAAGAGGAAAAGGAGGAGCTGCAGGCGCCTCAGGTGGCCCTGGGCCCACAGCACCCACAGCGCCCACAGCGCCAGGCCAAGGAACTGGCAGCTGCCCAGACCCCTGCTGCCCTGCCCAGCCCCGATGGTGCGTGCCCCGTGCTCATCCCCATCCCGGAGCAGCACCGCAGTGAGCAGCGGGAGCCTAGCCACGCTGGCCACCCACAGCCCCTTCCCCGGCCTCGCTGGGCCTGGAGCCTCGGGAGCCTCACTGGCCACATCATGTAGCTGCCCCGGCTCCTGAAGGCCGTGGCACAAGCAGTCATGGATGACAAGTTTGCCCTCCCCTGCCCAGCTGACGATGAGCTGGTGGAGGTCGTGGTGCTTCCCTGAGGTCTGAGGGCCACCGAGAGCGGGGCAGGGCTCGGCCCCACACCACCCCTGTCACCCCAGTTCCCGACACACCAAATCCTTGCGCTGCGGTCTCCAACAAGGCCGGACAGCGTGGCACAAGCAGTGCCCTGGGTTCCTGCCTGGCACAGGCACATGGGCAGGTCCACTGCACACCGCCCTCTCAGGCCTCCTCATGGAAGAGCGAACTGCAGCTCACAACTGGACCAGCTCTAGGCCATCAGCAGAGCCTGGGTGCCCAGGGAAGGACCAACTCCAGGGTGGAGTCCTCAAAAACAAACTTCCTCAGAGACCAACTGGGGCAATGGAATACCTTTACATTTCTCTTTCATAAGGTTACTTTATATTTCCTAAGACTTTCTAGTTTATATATGGACTTTTTACATTGCTGTTGATTATATTATCTCCAAAACATAATATATCATTGTATTTGTGATACTGATTGTGTGAAGCTGAATGACAGTGTATTCATGGTCCACCTTTGTCAGAGGACACTGAAGTCTGCCCCAGCCTTCGTGGGACTAACTGTTATGTTCAGAGCTCACAGAGGGAGACTGATGTGAGCAGTGGAATCAAACCTGAACCAAGAAAGAGAATTCCTGCTGAGTCACTGAGGGGAAGGGCTGCTGGTAAGGACTGTGACAAAGACAAGTGTCCTCAGTATGGAACTTGGGAAAATGCAAGAGTTAATATAGTTTTATAATTATTGTGTATATTCATTTTTGACCATGTGTGTGGATATTTATGTGTCATTTTCCACACTGCAGTCACTTACCTTCTATGGCAATAGTGAACTTTATTATTTTTGTTACAAATGCCATAATTGGCAAACTGGAAATGTGAATAAATATAAGAAAAAGAAAACATATAAGCTAAATATTTTGCAAAAATGGGAATGGAGATATATTGTAATTCAAAACTACATATCAAATATAGCACTTATTGTAAAAGAAATGTAAGAATCCACAAAGATAGAGTATAGAATATTTTACATTGAAACATGCCGAAGTCATATATAGCATATAATTTTGTTGAATAAAATACGATATTTCACTCCATTCCTCCTGGCTGTTAGCTTACTAATAGATGTCATTAGAAAGCCTGAAATTCTATGACCTGTGGTGGTGACTTGCACTGTGTGTGTGTGCAGGGCCGGTCCATCCTGCCAGCTCAGGACACAACACTGCTGACAGGAAAGGAAGGAGAGGGCCAGCCTCCCCCACGAGGTCATTCTCACCTCCAGGCCTCACTCTGCAGCCTCTTCCTGTGGAACCATGGCTGGAGCGGCCTCTCAGAGCCTTGAGGCTGCAGATTGGAAAGGAATCTCAGGACCTCAGTCCCTCCGCTCCTTGGGTGAGCAGAACAGCAGAGTTCTCGTCCCAAAGCACTCTCTGCAACAAGTTTCTGCTTTTGAGGCTTTGGGGGCAGAGGTGTGTTGGGTCTTGCCGACTGCTTTCTTGTTCTTCACTGCTCTGTTCCCAGTACTAGAGCATAGTACTTGACACCAGATGAACGTATGTATATATGTATATGCACATATACATATATATATATATATATGAAGAGAAAATATAAGAAAGATGTACTTTTGCTATTGCTGGGAATTGAACTCATGCTCTCCCTGACCTTTTTTATCCAAGGCTAGTGCTCTCCTGCTTGAGCCACACCTGCACTTCCTGCTTTTTGCTGGTTAATTGGAATAAAGGTCTCAAGGAATTGTCTGCCCGGGCTGGCTTCAAATGATGCTGCTTAGATCTCAGTGTCTTGTGCATCTAAGACAGCAGGGAGCCACTGAGGCTTGCTTACCTCATGGTCATTAAAAATGACAATAGGGGACAGTAGCGTGGTCTAGTGGTAGAGTGCTCACCTATATGCATAAATCCCTGGGTTCGATTCCTCAGTACCACAAAGACATCAAAAGCTGGAAGTGGAGCTGTGGCTCAAGTAGTTGAGCATTAGCCTTGAGCAAAAGTGCTCAAGGACAGCGCCCAGGCCACGAATTCAAGTCCCAGGATTGGGAGGGGGGGCAGTGTAAATTGACAATTTTTTCGGCATCAGCAGCCTCAGGGATAACTTTCATGTCAGTCCTTTTCTGCAAGTTTTCTTGATCTGCACAGTAAGGCAATAAGAGCTACTGTGCGGTTAATAGGTATAAAATAGGGGGCAGGGGGACAAAACCAATGCAAGATAACAGGTCATCATGGTTTCTCTTCTCACCATTCCCTGGGCTTCCCCATAAAGGATGCTTTTTCCCACAATGTCGAGTGCCCATTCAATCTACAAAATGACCATGGAGGTGGAGGTGCATAGATGAGTTTAAGACTCAGCACTGCTACAGATGTGCATCTATGAGTGAGTGCACGTGCACACACGCTCGCATACACATAAGCGCGCACTCCCACACACAAATAGATGGACAGAGTTTTGTTCATACCTTTGTCTAACATGATGTCATTGAAAATAATTCCAAATCCATGATGCTTAGCCTTGAAGACGTGATGAGGAACTCAGGGACTGTTTCTCCCCTTGAACTAATCTGATTCTAGGCAGTCCTTCCTCACTCTGTAGCCTGGCCTCAGTGCCATCACGGCTCAAAGCCAGCCCAGGCATTGAAATCCATGAGACTCTTATTTCCAATTAACCACCAGAAAACTGGAAGTGGGGCTGTGGCTCAAGTGGTAGAGCACTAGCCTGAGCTGAAGAGCTTAGGGACAGTGCTCAGGCCTAGAGATCAAGCCCCACTACTGACCCTCTCCCCCTGCCCAAAAATAATTTCAGGCCAATGCCAGTGGTTCACACCTAGCCACTAAGAAGGCAGAAATCAGAAGGCTCTTGGTTTGAAGTCACCTAAAGTAGAAAATTCCCTGAAACACTTATGTCCAGTTAATCAGGAAAAGGCAAGGCTGGAATTGTGGCTCAAATGTACAGTACCACCTATGGGCTTAAAGTGGAGTCAGAGGTACTGAGTTTAATCACCTCAAACCAAAAATGAATTATCAGCACACCATTTGACCAAGCAAAGGGTGCTTGGAGGACGGCTGGAGGCTAGACAAGCACAAATCCAGGAAGGCATACTCACACCCCCATCACACTGGCATGAAGGGCAGAGGACGGTACCTCAGTGGTGGCTCTCCATCTTGACTAGGATAAGGATGAGTTCCACTTACCATTCTGTGCCATAAGGATCAAACTAAAATATTACAAGATACACTGAACAATTTGAAAAATAGCATGTGATTTATTTTCTTATCAGAACTATTTCAAATATGGAAACCATTTCATTGATCATAGGACAGTAAAGAAAATATCTGATCTAAAAAAGCAGTGCTTATGTTGAATGTTCAAGGAGGTGTTGGTGTGGGGAGACTGAACAGAATGGCAAACAGAAGGAAAGGGAGGCCAGGGTGGAGAGGACATGTAATCTTTTCCCTTCAACTTTTAGGATGCAACTGTCACTTCAATGATCAAAACACATATATACTCAGATGTTTAGCAGCACTTTAAGGCAAAATTGCTCTGAAAAGTAAGGTTCAAATTTCCTGTTACTTTTACGCTACTACGAGGGCTTGAGTTCAGGGTAGGCGGAGGGCTCACATTCTCACTTGGTTACTCTCTGAAGGCTGGCACTGTTAGCCATATATCCACCCCACACTAGTTAACTGATCATGAGACTTACAGACCTTTCTGCCTAGGCTGGCTTTGAACCTCAATCTTCATATCTCAGCCTCCTGAGTAGGATTACAGTCATGAGTCACTAGCACACGACTTTTATGTACGCTCTGAGCATGAGCTTTGGCTAGAAAATATTCTGAGAAGTTGTACCCAGATCCTCCTTGCTGTTTAAGCAAGGTTCCCTTTTTTGATTTGGGAATTTGGGGTTTATTTTATAATAAACACCACAGCACATTTTTGGGGGGACCTTAGGAATCTAAAAGCAAAATTTCACAAGAGTAAGTACTTGAAAATGTTGAGTACATTTATGGTATGCAACACTGAAACACTATCAGACATGGAAGGTCACAGAGGCAATATATACAATATTGGATAACTGAGGCATAGAAACAGATGCATGCTAATTCAAATTCTGTCATCCTGCATTTAAAACAGCTCCCATCATCTCTTTACAAAGCAGCTTTCTCATTCATTTCTATTTGCCTTGTCCTCAAAAATCTCACAGTAAGAAATTGCCTTTTCTATCGTATACAAAGCAGAAATGTCTACCTCTGCCCTGGCCTACACAGGTGAGAGATTGATGGCTTTCGGGCAACTGCATCTGGTCAGCACCACGGACAGCAACTGCCGGCAGTGTTTTTTATTCTGTGTGTGTGTTTGTGTTTGTGTGTGTACAGGCCCTGGGGCTGGAACTCAGGGCTTCTTGTTCTCCCTTAGCTCTATTGCTCAAGGCTGGCTCTTTCCTACTTGAGCCACAGCTCCACTTCTGGCTTTTTGGTTGTTAGCTGGATCAGGTTGGATTCAGTCTCCTGAGTGGAAAGGATTATAGATAGGAGCTACTAGCAATTCTCCTTGCTTTTTATAATGACAAGTTTAATGATGACAAGTTATTCAAATGTGTTTTCTTTTAATCTGACCCCTAATTTCTTTAATTGCAGCTGGTAATTTATCAATACAATTACTTTGACAGATACTTAAAGTGTAAATTGTCATTTGGATTTATACTTTTGATGATTTGTTTTGGGAGCTGTTATGAAAACCACTATGTAGAGAAGATAGTGATCATGTATGTATATATGTATTTATATATTAAATATTTTATAAGTTATGAAATAAATAACTCTAAAAATAAATGTTAAACTGTAAGTTCATCTTTATCTTTCTTATATTTTAAATATAAATATACCTTTTCAAAATTATGAGTTTACATATTTTTCCCGCTGTGTTGGGAGTATTCCCCATGAAATCTCCAAAATTATCAATGTAGACAGATTCTGCATTTCAGTCACTCATGTAATCATGGAATTCTCAGGCCTGACAAGAGAAATAGAGTTCTTTCTATCGACTTAAGCATCTATGAATATTTCTGTACGCAGTATAAAGATTCCTCCCTGGTTGAATATATTTTTTCAAAAAAATAATCTCATGATTTCTTGAAATTAAGCTAATAAAGTAGATTTCTCTCAGTTAACACCTTCAATACTTTCTATGTAGAATATTGTTTTTTTTCTTCCACCAAAATAAGATTATATTTCAAGGTAGGAACATATATAATTTGAAATGCACTTTTGTAATATTAGAGTATAATCTTTCCTCTAGTAATACTCAGAATAAAATTAAAATGATTTAAAACATTTCTATAAAGAATTAAGAGTATCAAGCTCCTTCATTTTCCTGCAGGGATAAAGATATCCACATACAGATCTAGAAGGTTCCCTTTTAACATATTATGTAAGTTAAAAATAACTTACATCAAAGGGAATTTTATGACTGCTCAGAAGACCTTTAGTAATAATAGCCTTCGGGGGATGTTAGATAAAGCTCACTGAACAGTGCCCTTTTCTGTAGATTCTGCAAGGTTCTTAGATCTCAGACCTCGATGAAGACGTCCCCATGGACCTCCCCCTTTCCCATCTGCTGATCCTAGAGGGATTTTGTTGCTGCTGTTTGAACTACCTTACCCCAAATGGAAGAGGTACTCTGCCTTTATAGCATTTTGAACTTGTGTGAGCTGTTGTGAATTTGTTTAAATGAAGAATTGAAATTAGATCTCTAGTCAGAACGACTCACAAGAAGATGTCAAGGGAAGTTGGGAGGGAAACCAAACAACCACCTGTAAGACGTCTACTTGCTGATTCCCATCCTCCTCAGGCCTTGATGTCCACTCTTCACCTTCTCTGTTCTTTCTCATGGAATGCAAGTCCTTCGGCTGGGTCAGCAGTGGATGTCCCCGTGCTGCCCCGGGGCAGGAAGTGAGTGCCGGGCGGCAGAGTCCGGATGCACTGTGGGGGTGTGGAGCAGGCCTGAGCCTTAGGTCTCTCCAATCATCGGTGCTGGCCCAGAGAGCGGATTACAGCAGGCTATGTGTGGTCCTTTCTTCTAACTTCTTGCAATCGTTTCTCTAGGTGATGCAATTTGTGGAGATTTTCCTTCAGTACTTTGTTGTCTGGAACCAGCTTAAGGCTCTCTCATAATAAGTCCTTGCAGACACATAGTTTTCCTGGAGGAAAAGAAGAACAATTCAACCTGATTCTCAGAACCCCTTGGAGGATTGGGAGATAGGGAGCTGGCCCTGCCTGTAATTTCACCCCAGCAGCTTGGTGCTTAGGAAGAATCCGTTTGTTTGAAGCACCAGATCATCTGAAAAGCCAAGTCACGCCATTAGGAAAATAGAAAAGAAACAGAAGTCAACTCTAGGAATCCAGAGATGAGGCCAGGACTTCAGGACTCCAAAGGCTGGAGCACTGTCCTTTGAAATCTAAAGGAGCCACTGCTGAAAACAAGAATCAATAAATATGATCTTTTTAGTAAGAATTAGTCTAACATTCAACTTAAAAGAAAACTTCTAATGTAGGCTTTGCATGTGTAAAAGGTTGACATGGAGATGGCTTCCAATCTGCTTGCCCCCCCAGGCGTGTGGTATATGTGCCAGTATGGCTGGATGCTGGTGATTCATATCTGGATTCCTAGGAAGCTAAGCTCTTAGGATCAACGTTCCAAGTCAGGCTGGGCAGATAAATGTAAAAGACTCCTTATCTCCAATTAACTATCAATGAGCCTGAAGTAGAGGTATGGCTCAAAAATACAGCATCAGTTTTGAGTGAAAATGGCAAATGAGAAGGCGATGGCCTGTAATCAACTCTTAGTATCAGTACAACAGGCCCCCATGGTTCCTGCCTACAATCGTAGCCACTCAGGTGAGATGTAAGGATCTTGGTTGATAGCCAGCATGGGAAGAATAATTTGTGAGGCTCTCTCATCTCCAACTGACCAGCAAAATGTGAAAAGTGGAGATGTGGCTGAAGAGCACTAGCCATGAGCAAAAACAAAAGCTGAGAGAACCAAGTCCTGAGATGAAACACTAGTATGGGCAGGAAAATGGAGACGAAAGCAGAAGAGAAGACAGCAGCAATACTCCTACCTGCATGTGCTGGATACCCCCCATGTTCATCCAGGCCTGGGCTTGATCTGGATTCAATTCCACGGCTGCTTGATAGCTCTAAAGACACCAAGAGGAAAGCAGGTTAGGAAAGGAGAGCCTGCATTTAACCCAGCAGGACTGCAGAAACACCTTCCACCCAACTCAGTGTCTGATATGTGTTTGTGTGCCTGGGCGGGGCTTGAACTTAGAGCCTGCTTGACTTTTTTGCTCAAGGCTGGCATTCCACCACGTCCACCTGAGCCCCACTTCTGGCTTTTTGGTGGTTAACTGGAGATAAGAGTCTCATGAATTTATTTGCCTGGGATATTAAGAACCACGATCCTCAGATCTCAGCCTCCTGAGTAGTTAGGATTACAGGCCTGAGCCATGGCTCATGTTGTTTCTGGTTTTCAAAGCTGATAACTGTCATTGTGGACTTAAAGGAAATGCAAGCCCTCTGCTGGTGATCAAGTGATTTCTGTAGTAACAATGCACTTCCCATACACCTTTCTCCAACTATAAGAAAACTGCTCTTTTAGGCATGTTCTATCATAAATGGAGTTGGTAATAAAATACCTTTTTTCAAAATCATAAAATCCGAAGGCCAAAGCAGAGCATATTATATAGCAGGTGCTTAGCGTGCATGAGGCTATGGGTTCAATCCTCAGCACTGAAAAACTATAATACAATTTAAAAAGAAACCCAAAACATAGAATTTTTAAGAAGTTTAACCTAGGATTAATGCCACGATGTGTTGTACTAGGGGATAGTTTTTCATTTGTTTTGTTTCATTTTTTTGGCCAGTACCAGAGCTTAAGCTCATAGTTTCTTACGTACTTGCTCAGTTGACGCTCTACCACTTCAGCTATGCCTCCAGCCTGACGTTTTGCTGATTCTAGGGATGGGAGTGGTCTTCAGACATTTGTATCCAGGCTTGCTTTGAACACTGATCCTCCTGATTTCAGCCTCATGAGTAGCTAGGATTATAGGTATGAGCCACTGATGTTTGCAAATAATATTTCAATAACTAGTCATTTGCTAGCTTCCTCACACAATGACCTGATATTTTACTATCTACCGTATCGTGTTTAGTGTAATTTTATAACATCAGCAATTTTAACTGGTGACTTTATCAGATACCAGGACGAGTGGTGGCATTTTCCTAATGTTTGTATTTAATTTATTTCTTGATTTCATACTATGCAGAAATCTTATCTCAAACCTGTAGATAGGAAATGCGAAGCTGGGTGCTGATACCCTCTGATGCCCTATACCTAAAATCCAGGATGACCAAGAGGCTGAGATAGGAGGGTACAGTTCAAAACTAGTCGACGTAAACCAATCTGGGAGACTCTTATCTCCAACCAGTCATGAAGAAGATGGACGTGGACCTGTGGCTAAAGTGTTAGAGCAGGACCCTTGAGCAAAAGAGCCAAGCAAGAATGCAAGGCCCAGCACTGGTGCTCACACACACACACACACACACACACACACACACACACAAGACTATGAATTCTTAATCTGAATCAACAAATGTACTGGCATCATT
The DNA here is from genome assembly GCF_031878675.1 of Megascapheus bottae. Taxonomy (NCBI): domain Eukaryota; kingdom Metazoa; phylum Chordata; class Mammalia; order Rodentia; family Geomyidae; genus Megascapheus; species Megascapheus bottae. The sequence goes on from NC_143510.1 coordinate 9,027,241, forward strand.
TTAAGAGTCATACCTCATATGCTTTGTCAAGAAGGTTCTGCTCTCTCAGCTGGTTTCCTTTGGTGAAGAACAGTTCAGACAGCACTTTGGGGTCCTTTGGTTTCAGCTGCAGAGCGTGGTCGATTGCACTGAGCGCCTGCAGAGGTAGCATAGGGAGAACTGATCAATGGAGCTTGATCAAGAAAGCCTAGCAGAGATGATGAGATTCAGTCTGTTTCTTCACATCTATTAGCCGGGTGAACCACACTCTTCATCTCCTCTGATTTCCTCATGCAGCATTCACGGCCCTGACAAAAATCTATGTGTTCTATTCATGGGCCAGTCCCCACTGCCCTCTGGTGGAGCAGACTTCCCTCATAGCACCAACAGATCTTAGTTTTCTCCTAAGCCCCAAAGCTTCTCCCAAGATTCTTTCTCAAGGCTGGTGCTCAACCATATAAGCCATGTCTCCAGTCTTGCATTTTGCTAGTTAATTGGAAATGAGAGTCCGTGGGGTGGGGGCTGGAAATGTGGCTTAGTGGTAGAGAGCTTGCCTAGCTTGCATGAAGCGCTGGGTTTGACTCCTCAGCATCACATAAACAGAAAACATTGACAGTGATGCTGTGGCTCAAGTAGTAGAGTGTCAGCCTTGAGAAAAAGAAGCTCAAGGACAGTGCCAGGCCCTGAGTTCAAGCCCCAGAACTGGCCAAAAAAAATGTCAGTGGAGGGGTCGGGAGTTTGGCCTAGTGGTAGAGTGCTTGCCTAGCATGCACGAAGACCCGGGTTCAGTTCCTTGGTACCACATACGTAGCAAAAAGCCAGAAGTGGTGCTGTGGCTCAAGTGGTAGAGCCCGCTAGCCTTGAGAAAAATCCAGGGACAGTGCTCAGGCCCTGAGCCCAAGTCCAGGACTGGCAAAAAAAAAAATGTCAGTGGACTTAGTACTCAGGCTGGCTTTGAGCCATGATTCTTCTGAGTTCCTAGGATTGCAGGCACGAGTCCAGCACTGGACTGGCTATCTGAGAAAATCATGGCAGTGGTCAATGGATATGCCCTAAGGGATTGTGACAGGACTCCACGCAGTACCAGGCAGAAGATATAGCCCACCAATACCACACTTTGCAGAGTTAGCCTGAGAAAAAGGTGATAGCAAGACCAAGAAGGAGCTAAGCATATTTCAAAGGAGCTCAGGAGTTCAGGGATACCTGTGCAAAGCTGCTAAGATCCAATACTAACGAAGTCACCCTCCTCTGACCAGGACTCAGCTAGAGACCCACACATATGCACATCTCTTCCTCAGGCCCAGCTTGGTTTGTACCTTGTCATGGTGTTCCTGCTTGCTGTAAATGGCAGACAGGAGGCGATAGCATTCGAGGCACTCTGCCTCCTCCACCACCATGAGACTCACAATCTGCTCTGCTTCTTCTGTCTGCTCCATCACTGCCAGAACCTGTGCCTGCAAAATCACGGGGCTCTCATGTCTCAGGGTGCATGCCTTTGCTTGCTTGGTTGCTGCATTATTTCTAGTACTGGGGCTTGAACTTAGGGCCTCCCATCTGCTCCCTTTCCTTTCTAGGCTAGTGTTCTACTGCTTGAACCACAGCTGCAGCCAGGCTAAAACAGTTGCTTATTTTGGAGGAGTCTCTCAAGGTGTCTCCTGCAGGGGTTGGCCCTTGGAACCTCAGTTCTCTAGATCTCAGCCTCCTGGGTAGGTCCAATTATAGGCATGAGTCTACATCAAGGCCTGTGACTGGCAGGAATGACAGCATTAGTCCAGAGAAATGCCTTTTGCCTCTTCAGAAAAAAAGTGACAAAACCTGAGCACGAGTAGCTCATGTATGTAATACCAGCTACGCAGGGGGCTGAGATCTGAGGATCACAATTCAAAGCCAGCCCAAGAAAGTAGGTCCAAGAGACTTATCTCCAATAAGAAAAGCTGGAAGTAGCACTATGGCTCAAGTGGCAGAAAAGTCTAATTTTCTTTTTTGGAGGGTCAGTCGTGGGGCTTGGACTATGGGCCTGGGCACTGTCCCTGAGCTCTTTAGCTCAAAGCTACCGCCCTACCCCTTGAACCACAGCACCACTTCAGATTTTCTAGTGGTTAACTGGATATCATTATCTTGAGTGCCCAGGCTGGCTTTGAACCTCGATCCTCAGATCTCAGCCTCCTGAGTAGCTAGGATTGTACTTGCTCTTATGGAGGATCAAGCTCTAATATCTACTTTCTCTTGTGTGATGGTTCTCTTTCCTGGCAGTATCACGGAGAGACACTGGCTTATTATCCTGAATTCAATGTCTTTGAGTCAGACGCAGACACTGGGCAGTGATAATTTTGCGATGATTGCAGTTCTACAAGAACTGATGTAATTAATGTTTAGCACTAGACATTATAATGAAGTCTGGAGAGTGCATGGTCTATAGTGCCAGCTTAAGCATTAACACCACAGAACAGTGTGCCTATGCTTTCCCTTTCCATTGATTCAGTAATGACTGTATATCATGAAATGTCACAGCACATTATTCGTTTCATTCTCACACAACAGCTCACAGAGTAGATATCATTGTTGCTGTGCTCAATTTTCTAATACAACATTCAGAGTCAGTACAGTCACACGACTGTACTGTATTCATATAATTCATCCTCTGAATATTGTTCCACGGCTACCCATTCTGACTACCTGAAGTCTGTCCCACATGAGCTATGTCAGAACAGTTAAGAGAATTTCTCTACAAGAGTAAACTGACTATACCAGGCACTGGTGTCTCACACCTGTAATCCTAGTTACTCAGGAGGCTGAGATCTGAGGTTTGAGGTTGGAGGCCATAGGGAAGACAAACTTGAATGTCTCTTATTTCCAATTAATCAGCAAAAAGCTCAAAGTGGAGGTATGATTCCAGTACTAGAGCTCCACCCTTGAGTAAAAAAGGTCAAGTAAGACCTTGAGGTTCAAATTTAAGTATTGGGAAAAAACACGAAACCTCTATGTAGAATTTTCCTTTTGTGTAAAGGTAGAGTTGACCTTTAGCTCTATATAAGGCTATGAGAATTAGGGCCAGAAGAAAAGGGAAATGTTCAGTGACTACTGCTATTCTATTATACCTTAATTGAATCATTCTCTCCTTGCCCCATCTTTTTAAGTCATTCTGTCATTCCCTAGCCTTGGGAACTCCAGTACAAGTGAACCCAGGAAAGATGAGGAGCCTGAGGGGACAGGGATGACTTACAAGGCACCGGAGACGCCTGCAAACTCTTGTACTTGGCAAAGGAGTCAGGCCTGGGTAATTATTCTCTGCTAAAAATATTTATGCATGGAAAAAAATGATGACATTCCAATCCTGCAAGGGAATGTAAACAAGAACAGGGCTTCATAAAGCCTGCTCTGGACATAGGGTTTCCTGTGTGGCTGTCCTCTGCCTTAGCCGTGTGGAGTGCAGCCACGATGGTAAAGGCAACACTGGGACAAGGTTCTTCCCTTGCTAACAATGTACAGGATCTATACATTACTCAAGCACAATTAATTAGCAGCCATGATATAAGTATAATATCATTTCAACCAAAAACAAAGTTGGAATCTTAGATAATTAGATGTGTCACCATGCCCTAGTCATACCTACATACACCATGATTTTTTTTGTTTATTTTTGTTTTTGGTGCCCAGCCTGGGGCTTAAACTAAGGGCCTAGGTGCTATCCTTCAGATTTATTTTTCCCCCCTCAGAGAAAGCACTCTACTATTTGAGTCACAGTTCTACTTCCAGCTTTCTTTTGGTGGTAAGAGTCTCAAAGACTTTCCTGCCTGGGATGGTTTTGAACCATGATCCTCAAATCTCAGACTTGTGAATAGCTAGGATTACAGGCATAAGCCACCAGTACCCAACTACTGCATAATTTTTAAAGATCTGCTCATATTCCATTTTAGTAGCAAACACCACCGATCATATCGCAATTGAGACACTTTACTATGTTCTCTTGACTTCAGCTCTCTTCATCAATAAGAATTTTATGCTAGTTGTAATTTTTCCTTCTATTTTTTTCTCTTTCTTGTCTTTCCTTTTTCATACTTTGGGTTCCAAGCAAAGCCAACAGCTATTAATATAAATTGGGAAGCTGGTCCTTGCCAGGCACTCACTCTACAGATGAGCTGCATGGAGCAGCAGAACAGCCTCAGTGACACACGAAATGGCACCAGAGGCCAAATGTATTTGGATCACATGCAGCAAGGTCTGCGCTGGGACCTGGACTAAAGCTGTCTGTGCTGTGATGCCAAGAATTCAAATGAGCTGAGGCAAGCCTTCCGGGATCGTCTGACAGAATCATGTCTTCCTTAGGTTCACTCCAGCACAGTGAATGCTATTTCCTTCAAAGTCAAGGTTATTAAATTAGCAAAGGTCCAATATAGTAGCTGTCCAATATAGTAATTGCTATGATACACTTGAAATGTAGATTTATTATTAAAAAAGGAAAATATAAGCTGGGTGCTCACATCTTTCGTGCTACCTATTCAAGAGGCTGAGATCTGAGGATCTGGATTCAAGGCCAACTCAAGTAGGAAAGTTTACCAGTTTGAAGCTCAAGTGGTAAAAATCCAGCCTGAGTGAATAAAACCAAGTGAGAGTACAAGAGCATGTGTTCAAGACCCAGCACTCACACATACACATACACATGAATATTACATTCTCCCAATATTGGAACACACTCTTTTTCAGCAGCATGTAGAAACAGCAGTAGTTGCAGCATAGGATGCTGTGTCTAAGTTAAAGCTCTGAAGGCTCATGACACGGGGTCCTGGCTGGCCAGTGCTGCACTTACTTGAGCAGGTTTCCCAAGTTGAAGAGAGCCCGGTTATGTTGGGGATGGAGCCGCAGTGCCCTTTCATAGTACATCTTGGCCTCCGCTGTGTCTTTTGTCAGTGTTCCCAAGTTGTTCAGAGCGCTTGCTTGTCAAGGATACAACCTGGAAGATTGACAGCATTAAGCCATGATTTCCACAGGCTTCTTGCTTCCCCTCCCAGTCTGCTACATCAAATTCTTTCCCTATTTGTTTTGTTGTTATTGTTGGTTTGTTTTTATTTCTTTTTTTTTGCGGGGGGTGAGGGGGAAGGGGCTTGAATACAGGATCTAGGCATTTTCTGGTAGTTAATTGGAGTCTCATGGTATTAGTGCCCAGGCTGCCTTGGAACCATGATCCTCAGATCTTAGCCTCTGAGTAGCTCGGATTACAGGTGTGAGCCACTAGGGCTCAGCTTCAGAAGCAAATGTCATTTTTAAGATATCCATGACTGAGCCCTGAGCTCAAGCCTAGGACTGGCGAAAGAAAGAAAAAAAGAAAGAAAGAAAGAAAGAAAGAAAGAAAGAAAGAAAGAAAGAAGGAAGGAAGGAAGGAGAAAGAAAGAAAGAAAGAAAGAGAGAGAGAGAGAAAGAAAGAAAGAAAGAAAGAAAGAAAGAAAGAAAGAAAGAAAGAAAGAAAAGGGAGGGAGGGAGGAAGGAGAGAGAGAGAGAAAGAAAGAAATAAAGAAAGAAAGAAAGACAGAAAGAAAGAAAGAAAGGAAAGAAAGGAAAGAAAAGAAAGAAAGAGAGAAAGAGAGAGAGAGAGAGAGACAGAGAGAGAGAGAAAGAAATGTGGTATTGCCTGACTTATATAACTATAACCTTTATACAACAATAAAAAAATTACAAAGAAAAAAAAAAGCTAAAGGGAGCAAGAGTTCAAGCCCCAGTACTGGTACACAAAAAAAAACTTTTAACCTACAGATAGCTTACAACTAAAGTCTTGGTGTCATACTTATATCAATGACTTATCTGAAATGTTGTACAATCTATTTAGATGTAAAAATGTTATTACTTTGTATACTTTTAGTGCTTTATAAAACACTTCATTGTTCAAATATTATTGGATCCTGTGCTACCATTTGTAATTTCCTTTCTGAGTTCACACACCCTTAGTTGGCACTCAGATTTCTATTCCACACATTATTTGAGGCTAATTTTGCTAAAGCCACCTGTTTATTTTCTACTTCTTTTTTTTTAAGAGCCTTCGACTTTTATTTCCTCCAAGCACTTACTCATTTTTCAAAACAAATGACAAACTTCTAGAAAAGGCCAATGGGTAATTTTAACAGTAATATTAGCACTTAAAGAGAGTTTTTGTTTTTATGATTGAATATAGGCTGTCCCTTTGAAATTCATTCTTGCTTTTCATGTGTAAGACATGCTTTTTGAGTAACATACTTTGCCAATGAAAGTTACAAATTCAAAATCTAGTCCATAAACTAGATTTAATTGGCAATAACTAAATAACTTATCTAGGATTTAGTGAGAAAGTATAACATTGCTCAAGGTACATTTCAAACAAATACTAATGCAACTCAAAAGATAGAAGTATAACCTCTGAGTAATATCCATGTGCACTTGAAATCTACAAACCAATCTAAACCAACACCTGAAATTCATGTATAATAAATTGCATGTAATAAATTTCTCAGCGTGGTAAATCTAGCAAAACTAATTACCATAATTCAATCTTTTGAAAATTAAGGTATTCCCTCCACATCTCCAACATACAGAAAGGTTCAACACGCTGGAAAGTAGTTTGCCAAACAAGGACATCTACTCCAGATAATTCCAAGATTTCCCTCTCCTTAGTTTATACAAAAAAAAAAAAATCAGCGTTTCCTCGCATTAATTTACTATTGTCGATGACATTCCAAAAAGTAGAGGCAGAATCTCAGTCTTCTGTTTTCAGACCACATCATTTTCAATCATACTCATTTTCATAACTTGGAAAAGCCCAAAACTTCACTCTTGGATTTCTTTTCTCCTAACGTTAGAACTTAGAAGAGCCATTCATCAGCAACAACCAAAAATCTATGAATCCTTAGTCTGTAACAACTTCAGTTGCAAGTAAAAAAAAAAAAAAAAAAAAAAAACCTCAAAGGTCAGTGGGCTATGTAGTAAAAATAAAAGTGTCTCCTAGAAGCCAATTACACCAGGATTAGAAAACTAAGTCTGAGACCAGCTTTCTGTTTTGTTTCTAATGCTGAGTAAACTGCTTTTGTCTGTTTCAGACAATGAAGGATCCAACACGGGCGGGCGGGGGGGGGGGGGGGGGGGATAGGGAGGAAGAGAAGGGGGGTAGGGAGGAAGAGAAGGGGAGGGCTCAGATGAAAAGCTAACCAGCTTCACCTCATCTTTCAACGTGCCCTTGGCGGCAAGAATGGTACCTGGTCCCACAGAGAAGACGTGTGCCTAAGTTAACAGACACAAATGGGCTTCAAGTGTACGTGCTCCCCCCCCCCCAAAACCAGGCAGCTGGGCTTGGGGCGGTGTCCAGGCACCCCACACACTTGGTTCGTGCGTGCGTGTATATGGGTGTGCACATACAGATGTGCGTGTATACATATACGTTAATAAACGAGAGAGAGAGATGATGTATGCAGCTGTCACCGGGTGGCTGAAGGGAGCCCGGGCTCCACATGCTCGGTGCCCTGCGTCTCCTGACACCCACCTGAGCCACAGCTGGCCCGGCCCGAGCCTCAGCCCCGCTCCATCTGACCCTCTCCTGAGTCACGGCTTCCATCGAGATACCACATCACTTTGCTAGGACATCTTGTGTGTATTTCCTCGCGTCCACGACCCAAATGGACTCAAAAGTCCCGGGGAGAGCTGCCCGGCTGCGCGCTGCGGGGCCAGCCCGGCAGCGAACGGCCCCGGGCTACTCCTTCCCCCAGCCCGCCGGCGGCCCGGCAGAACCAGGAAGAGTGGGGTCGACGCGGAGGACGCGGGAGAACCCCCGCGGCCACACCCCGGAGCCCTCCCTCACCTGCCCGCCCGCGCCTCCCCGGCCTCCCGTACCTTCGGCCAGCGACTCCTCCAGGGTGACCTGGCCGCCGCCGCCGGCCCCGCCCCGGGGGCCCCGCCACCGGACGCGCCACCGCCTCCGCTGCCCTCCGACTTGGGCATCCCCAAGAACTTCATGGTCCCGCTGGCGCACCGCGGGGCAGCGGGAGATTCCAAGGGCGAGCCTGGAGCACGAGTCCCTGGCCGGGCGCGCGGCCCAGCGTCCGCGAGGGGTCGTTGGCCGGGGACGGTGCGGACGTCCGCGCGCGCTTCGGCCCGCCCTGCCGGCCTCACATTCCGCGCGCCTCAGTGCCCGAACCCGGGACCTGCCGCCCGCTCCGCCCGCCCCGCTGCAGCTGCGGGAATCCCGCAGAGGGCGGGGAGGAGGGCGGGGATGGGGCGGGGCGGGGCCGGGCGCGAGGGGGCGGGCCCGGGCGCGAGGGGCGCGACCCATAGGAGCGAGCGGGACCAGGAGTGGGGGGGCTGTGGGGCGGGGCCGGCCGCGCTTCCGGCGGAGGCCCGTACTCTAGGGCTTCGGTCCTCGGGACCACCGCCCCCAGTCTCGGCCCCAGCTCCCGCCGCTCGCCGCCGTGGGAAGATCGGAGCTGGTGCCAATGGCGCCCCGCGCCCCGCCCACGCGCGCTGCCCGCGCCGCCGGAAGTCTATTTTCTACTTCTTGTAGAACGACAACAACAAAATAATCCAAAAGGACACTGGGTCTAGAGGGGAAAAGAAAAACAACTATAAAAGCCAAATTTCCCTAGACTGAAATATATACAAATGAAACTTTGGTTTTAAGGGTCGACAGGATATTTTCAATCAGCTCAGTCACTGACATTTTAAAAAATTCTTGATTCTTTCGTGTCACAAAATTCAAGTGAGCATGTGATTAAACTGCACCCATGTACATCTGTTAACTTTATTGACCTGTTTTCATACATATGTTTTTGACACTGATAACTGGGTTTGAACTCAGAGCCTGGATGTTCTCCTTTAGCTTTTTCACTCAAGGTTGGTGTTCTACAACTTGAGCCACAGCTCTACTTCTGGCTTTTTGCTCATTAATTGGAGATAAGAATCTCATGGCCGGGCCGGGAGTTTGGCCTAGTGGTTAAAGTGTTTGCCTAGCATGCATGAAGACCCGGGTTCGATTCCTCAGTACCACATACATAGGAAAAAAAAGCCAGAAGTGGTGCTGAGGCTCAAGTGGTAGAGCTCTAGCCTTGAGAAAGTCCAAGGACAGTGCTCAGGCCCTGAGCTCAAGCCCAGGACTGGCAAAAAAAAAAAAAAAAGAATCTCATGGCCTTTCTTTCCCAGGCTGACTTTGAGGTGAGATAGGATGAGCCACCAGGGCCCTGAGTATTTATCTTTAAGTAGTTGTACAAAGGGCTTGCAATTTGACATGGCAGTTTATGCCTCCCCATTGTAACCCCTCTCATCTCAAGTCACCTCATTCCTTTCTGAAACATGTACACTGAACATTATACAGTATTGCCCCACTCTTCCTTTCTCCATTTGTTTGTCTACCCCCCCCTACCCAAAGCATGTTTCAGCTTCTTGGCATTCCTGTTGTTCAACTGTGAATCGTACAATACATTCTGATCAATGTCACCCTTTCAATTGGTCTCCTTCCACCCTGACCGGCTTGTCTAAAATGATCATAAACACCTAGAAAGTATGTCTTCCTACTTTTTTTCCCCTGTATTTTTGGCACTGTACCCCCTTCTGATTCATGTCATGAAAGACAGCCTTGGGGACAAAATGTCAAGGACAAGTTAGAGAGATGTGACACACCCTCCACTGGAAGGGTGGGTGTGTCATCTGACCTCCAAGAGTAATGTCAAAAGGCCTCCCTCCTCCCAGCCCAGCACCCAGGTTCTGAGAGTGAAGTCATGGCTTTCGGATGTCCTGAGGAAAGGAGTCACTCCTAATGGTGGAATTCTCCCAACTTGTGAGGTAGGAGGAAATACACGGAATGAATGCCACTACTTGTTTAAATGGCTCCGTGAATGTAAGCAGTCTTTCTCAGAGACCCGGAGTGACCACAGTGAACTTTGTTATTTATTTACTTTTCTTGTCATAGGATGGGTAGAAAACTGCCTTGGTACATGGAAATATGACAGACAAGGAATTACAAAACAAGAATGACTGTCCAGCTGTGTGATCTTTGGATCTGCATCTGTGCTTGTGAAACTCCCGTCACCACACCCGTGCCAGCACTCGCTGCCATATCCAGGTTCCTGTGTGGATTCTCTGGAGACGGGACTGGGTTACAATCATCCTGCTGGGCTGGAGCAAGTAGCTAATACCCTCGTGTGAACCTTTTTGTATATATGATGTACTGGGGTTTGAACTCAAAGCTCTTAGCTTTTTTGTGGTATACTTCAGTTTGAGCCAGACTTCTCCGTCTGGCTTTTTAGTGTTAAATAAGAGTCTACACTGGGCACTGGTGGCTCATGCCTGTAATCCTAGCCATTCAGGAGGCTCTTGTCTCCAATGTAAGCATTAAAACAAAACAAAGCAGAAAAGGCAGAAGTGCAGCAGTGTGGTTCAAGTGGTAGAGTATTAGCCATGAACAAAAAAAGCTCAAAGACTATACACAGGTCCTCAGTTCAAGGCCCAAAACTGGCACACACTCCCCCACATACACATCCAAGAGACAGTATAGATTCAACTTTTACAACAAATTCCACTACAACTTCTAGGGTGGCGCTGATCATTAGAGCAGTGGGAATAGCTGCTGGAACTGATATCAAATCCCAAGGTCTTTAACCTGCCTTCTCTGGTGGCTCTTCCTGCAATGGGGGAATGCAGAAGGTGGCTGAAGCAGGCGCTGAGTAGCTGAGAGGGACAGAAGTCTGTCTCAGCAACTTCCACGAAGAAAATAAGGGCAAGCTTCTACTCACAGCAAATAGAAAATTATCAAAATGGTATCTCTGTATTTACCCTTCTTTCTTACACAGTGTGACAGAAGCCAGCAGGGCATCAATGGCTGTAACTCGAACTATGTAGGAGGCTGAGATCTGAGGATCATGGTTCACAGCCAGCGCAGGCAGGAAAGTTTGTGAGACTTTTAACTCCAATTAACCAGCAAAAAGCTGGATGTGGAGCAGTGGCTCAAGTGGTGGAGTGGAGAAAGTTAAGTTAAAGCATAAGGCCCTGAGCTAAAGGCATATTACTAGTACAAAACCAAACAAATAAAACATTGAATCAGAAATAGACAAGAGTTGCCACATTAGAGCAGGCTGGAACCCTGAGCTTCTCTTCTGAGACAGAGCTCAAGCATGGTGCCACCTCCGGGACATATTCCTGGCAACGTGCTTACTTGAGGGCGGTGCTGTAGTGGTACACGGCTTCCTGGTTCTGACTTCCTTCAGGAAGTTGGAGTAGTTGTAATGAACCTTGGCATTGTGCGGCAGAGTCTCAACTCCAGACCTGAAATACATGCATTATAAGGAAGTTTTTCCCCACTACCTGACTAATGTAACTGTAGCCCTCTGTACATTACCCTGACAATAAAATATAATTTTTTTAAAAAGAGGGTTTTCTTTTTTGTTGCTTTGTTTTGTTTTGGTCCCGGGGCTTGAACTCAGGGCCTGGGCACTATCTGAGCTTTTTTGCTCTAGGCTCATGCTCTACCACTTTGAGCCACAGCTCCACTTCTGGTTTTCTGGTGGTTCATTTGAAATAAGAGTTTCAAGGACTTTCTTGCCTGGGCTGGCCTTGAACTGTGATCCTCAGATCTCAGCCCTCCGAGTGGGTGGGATTAAAGGTGTGAGCCACTGGTGCTGGCTAGAAGGGCTTAAAAATAAAATACGCTGGAGGCACACCTGAACCTGAAGACACTGTGGTCATCTGCCGAGGCTTGTTCTCAGGAGCTAGTTACAGACCTGGGGGTACCTCACCCAAAGAAGAGGCAGGAGCTTTGGGAATTCTGAAGGGCATGATGAGAAATCCCACTTTGCAAGAGGCTCAGAATTAGACAAGACCTGACTCCCTTTCATGTCTATGTCAGGAGCAGGCTTTTACACTGAGACTCAGTGAAAAGGTCCCAGCGGTCTCTGTGTGTCAATACAGACAGCATGGTTTGAGGGGACACCAGACAAGAGCAGGCAAAGCCCATAGCCACTGTACCCACAAAAGCTGAGATGGAGCTGGTCGAAGTGGCTCATGCCTGTAATCCTAATCTACTAGGGGGTTGAGATCTGAGGACTGAGGTTCAAAACCAGCCCAGGCACAAAAGGACCTGAGTCTCTTATCTCCAGTTAACCTCTAGAAAATGGGAAGTGGGGCTTGGCTCAAGGGTAGGGCAGTAGCCTTGAGCTGAAGAGCTCAGGGACAACACCCAGGTCAAGTTCAAGCTCCATGACCCACAAAAAGAAAAAGCTGAGATGAGAGCTGCTGTGCAGACCCTTTGCTTTATCCCTGATTATAGTTTCCTGCAGCACTGGGCCCACAGAAACAGTGGGTGGAAAATTTGGCGTTCCTTCAGGGAAGTGATCACATGTGTGGCCCTAGAATGGATAGTGTAGAACAAATTTAAAAAAGACACACAAACACACACACACACACACACACACACACACACACACACACACACACGTGAAGAAATGCAGCCCAGTAGAATGGTTAGAGAAGTTCTTGCAGAAGTCTGATGGTTTGGTAAAATTGGCTTGCACGCATTCCTCTGCAGTGCAGTAAGCAGCACACCTGTTCACCTGTTCAACAGCTATGGAGTGTCATGCCCTATCCCCAGGATGCAGATATACATTAGTTCAAGTATCTCCCTTTTGGGAACTTACTGGGGTGAGGAGATAAAGGCAGCTAGACAACTGGAGTGATTTGCACACCATCTGTCAATTAAGTGTGATAGGATTATGGCAATGATAGGAAAACTGAGATTTTAAAGACAAAGAAGTGAACTGAGCACTGGTGGCTCAAGCATATAATCCTATCAACTCAGGAGATTGGAGTTCTAAGGATCACGGTTCAAAGCCAGCTGGAGCAGGAAAGTCTCTAAGGCTCTTATCTTCAGTTAATCACACAAAATTCCAGAAGTAGGGGCTGGGAGTTTGGCTGGTAGTGGTAGAGTGCTCGCCTAGCATGCACAAAGACCCGGGTTCGATTCCTCAGTACCACATACATAGAAAAAGCCGGAAGTGGTGCTGTGGCTCAAGTGATACAGCTCTAGCCTTGAGAAAACCCAAGGACAGTGCTCAGGCTCTGAGTTCAAGTCCCAGAAGTAGAGCTGTGGCTCCATGGTAGAGTAATATCCCTGCACAAAAAAAAGCTCAGGGACAGTCCCCAGGGCCCTGAGTTTTTAAGTACCAGGAACAGCAACAAAAGAAAGGAGAAAGAGAGAGAGAGAGAGAGAGAGAGAGAGAGAGAGAGAGAGAGAGACAGAGACAGAGACAGAGACAGAGACAGAGAGACAGAGAGAGAGGGGCAGAGAGAGAGAGACAGAGAGAGAGACAGAGAGAGAGACAGAGAGAGAGACAGAGAGAGACAGAGAGAGGAGGAGGAGTAGGAGAAGAAGAAGAAGAAGAAGAACAACAACAACAACAACAACAACAACAAAAAGAACTGAATTAACTTTTGAGAATAGGCAAGGGACCATTCTGAGCAGTGAACTCAGAGAAAAGAAAGCAGGAGCTTTTCAGGGACTGAAAGAAATTCAGGTGACAGATTATAGAAGGACAAGTCTTGAGAGTATGGAGACACCAAAGGGTCTTATGGCCACTGCAACTTTTGAGTTTTTGCAGGATGAGTGGTTCCAAGCATAGAAGCCAGAATTAATAGTTGAGCATCAGAGAAGGGCTGTAATGGCAGCCATGCAGAAATTGAGTAGAAGGAGGAAAGGCTGGATGCTCAGAGTCCTGACAGGGGCTGTCACAGAAATGCAGGTAGGCTCCAGTGGTAGAGAACCAGCGAAGCAAGACTTCGAGGGCCTGAGTTCAAGCTCCGCGGCACACAAAATAAAAATAAATCAGATTTTGAAATGAGTATTACTCAGGGTGAAGTCACACACAGGATCTAGATCAGGGTGAATGTAACAGTTCAAAAAGAATTCAATTTGGGCCAGGAGTTTGGTCTAGTGGTGGAGTGCTTGCCTACCATGCATGAAGACCCAGGTTCGATTCCTCGAACATACATAGAAAAAAAGCCGAAGTGGTGCTAAGGCTCAAGTGGTAGAGCTCTAGCCTTGAGAAAGAAGTCCAAGGACAGTGCTCAGGCCCTGAGCTCAAACCCAGGACTGGCAAAAAAAAAAAAAAGAATTAAATTTCTGGTGGGAGGCATGGCTGAGTTGGTAGAGCACTAGTCAGTGAGCAAAAGCATCAGGTACTGAGTTCAAGTCTCCATCTTGGACTGAAAAAAAAAAAGAAAATCAAATTTCTATTCATGGAAATTTCAGTGCTTTCCATGTAGAATTCAACAGTGCATGGTATTAGGTTCTCAGATGAACTTGGATGCCACTGGCACAGTCCTGTCCCCGAGCGTGTCCTCTGTGGGACTTCCTGTGGTGCATGAGCAACCCCAGGCCTGCATGGGGTCAGGGTGGAGCTGGGTGGTGGAGAGGAAACCTGCACAGGTGGCAGGTGGGTGGGGTAACTAACACTCCACCACAGGGCTGTTCCCATGGCTGATCTTGACCTTCATGGGTATTTTTCTGCTGTTTTCCCAGATCTCATTGTACAATGAATAGCTTGTGAAAGTCAACAATTAGCCAAAGAAAACATTTTCCCCGCAAATGGCCAGATGACCCCAGCCTTGAGCCTGAGCAGGGGACCCCATCCTTGCCTTCAAGCTCTGATTACCATTTGTTTCTGTGGTAATGCCCAGCTGTGCAGTGCACACTCTGCAAAAACAACGCAACGTTCATACACCACATGGCTGGATCAAAGCCTGGTTAATAACTGCAATGATTCACTCATTCATTTGCTTAATGCTGGTCCTGGGGCTTGAATTAAGTGCCTAGACTCTGCCTCTGAGCTTCTGTGCTCAAGGCTAGTGCTCCACAGGTCAACTTTCAGCTCTTTGGTGGTTAATTGGAGAATAAGTCTCACAGACTTTCATGCTCAGGCTGTCTTTGAACCATGATTCTCGGACCTCAGCCTCCTGAGTAGCTAGGATTACAGAAGTAAGCCACCAGCACCTGGTAAAAATCACCCTTTAATTCAGTAGTTTAACATATGCATTTCATGCTTCTCCTCCACACCTCTTCTTCGAAGAAGACTTGAGAGAAACCAGAAAGAAAATAGTCACTCTGAAGCCACGTTCTGGTGGCTCCTGCCTGCAGTCGTAGCTACTCAGGAGGCTGAGGTCTAAGGATCAAGGGTGAAGCCAGCCTGAGCAGGAGACTTATTCACAATTAGTCCTGGAAGTGGAAGTGTGTCTCAAGCTGTAGAGCACCACTCTTGAGTGGAAAACACAAAGAGAGTGAGACCCAGGTTCAAGCTCCTAATTTTGAACGTTGTGTGGGCGCAGGGTTTTTATATTACATACATAGATGGCCCTACTCTAGGAACAGTTTTTTTTGGCCAGTCTTGTGGCTTGAACTCTGGAGGCTGGGCACTGTCCCTGAGCTTTGATTCAAGACTCAAGGTTAATGCTCTACCACTTGAGCCACAGTGTCATGGCCAGCTTTTTCTGATGAGTTCACTGGAGATAGGAGTCTCACAACTTTGTAGTCTGGACTGCGATCCTAAGATCTCAGCCTCCTGAGTAGCTAGGATTGTAGGTGTGACCACCCTGTTCTTACACTAGTTTTAATAAGAATGTTCTTACCCAGGCAGTGGTAGCTGGGTAAATAAAGTTTAAAAAGGAGAGCAAGGTTTCTGTTTTGGAGGTTTTAGGCCAGATTTAGGGTCAAACCTTGAAAGTTCAGCTCAAACTCTGCCACGTGTGTAAGACAGAGCTAGGAAGGGCAGCTGAGCTGGATCTACAAACACAGTCAGGGGCGGTGTGTCATGTGAGACGAGGTCTTGCTGGAAGTGCTGGGGCCTGGCCAACACTCTCTTCTCACTAATCAACGGTCTGTCTTCAGATACTCAATGAAGAACCTCATGGCATTGCTAAGCCCAAACCATCTCCCGGTCAGCCAGGTCTCAGTGGGCACTGTCCCTGAGCTCTTCAGCTCAAGGCTACCACTCTATTCTTGAACCTCAGCCCCGCTTCTGGTTTTCTAGTTGTTAGAGATAATAGTCTCACATTCTTTAGTGCCTAGTCTGGCTTTGAACTGTGATCCTCAGATCTCAGCCTCCAGAGTAGCTAGGATTACAGGCAAGAGCCACCTCACCTGGCTCACTATGGCTTTTTTATATTTGACATCCCTGCCCCCATCCTTCCCCTGCTCTTACTGTTGTAGTACTGGGGACTAAACTCAGGGCTTCTCACATGCAAGGCAAGTGCACCAGAACCCCAATTCCAAAACTTCTGTTTTCCATTATGTTTTTGAGATAGGGTCTCACCAACTTCATTCAAACTGGCCTTGAACTTATGATCTTCCTAGCTCTACCTTGCCTTTTGAGTGGTTGGGATTACATGTGTACTTTCTACGTCCACCTTTTCTCATCTTTTAATACTCCTCTCAGATCTGCAATAGAATGATTGATGTTCGTCACCTTCCACACTTACTTAGTGTTCTGTATCTCCTACTACAGAGTATTAGTGTGTTCATGTGCCTGACTCACCGGTGCCTCCCGTGTATGTTTCTCTCCTATCCTAGAACACATAGCATGGGAATGTCCTGGAAGCTTTAGATATGGTGTTTACCCTGCATAGATACTACTTCATGCCTCTTCACAAACAACTGCATCCTTGCCCGCTATCCTAGACAGACACATTACTATTCTAACTTTTGAAATGCACAAACCAGTATGACCTACCCAAGATCCAACTGTGGACAGAGTCACAAAGCCCACTCCATACCTCTCCTCCAAGCCCCAGGTGGTCCACCTCAAATTACTGGTGAATGTCTGCCTGACTCATCTCAACATTATCCCTCACACATGAACTCATCATGTGGTCTTACAGGAAACAGTAGAGTCTTTAAGTGTCAGGTTCTCAACGGATCAGGATTTAGGTAAATGGTCAAGTTTTCTTAAAAAGCACTAAAATATCAGAGAACTTTGGATCCAGTTCTGGGTTCAAAACTGTCTAGCAGTGGGACCCTGGAAAGTTAATACTCCTTCCTGGGCCTGAGGAGGGGGTGGACAGTCTCTGTGCTCCTTTAGAGGTTTATATTCTAGGCAGCTCAGGACATGTTATCAGGTAAGGAATGAGCCCTTAAAAACATCTTTTGATGGGAGAAAGAGGGAGATGGAGTCCCGGCTTGGAAGAGCCAGGATTTTACACAGGACGTAGTCAAGACTTACTAATTGGATGAATGGGTCAATAGCTATGGTTGGGGAGTGAGGACACAACATACCACACAGATGTTTAAGTGGAGGGAGGGGTTCTGGTGTCTAGGCTAGGAGATTCTGATTCAGAGGTGGATGAGCAAAGAGACAGCTGGGATGGGGTAGTAAGTCACCAGTGGACCCAAAGGGTGCAGATGCCATGAAACAATATGAACCCTGCAGAAAAGAAACCATGAGATGGCATGGGAGAGTCATGAGGCAGAACCAGGAGCCTGCAACAACCACGAGGCAGCAAACCATGTGTCGTCAAGGTGGCAACAATGGAAAAGGTAGCAGAAGCTGCCAGATGAAAAGAAGCTGAAAAGAATTCATGGATTAATAAAACATGAAGCCCTAAAAGCCATGAGGAGGCCTAGCAGCTGCAAGGCAGCAAGCAAAATCCTGGGATAGCAATGAGGGGAGCAGAAAGAAGTTAAAATAGGAGTGAGTATAAGTGCAGCAAGAAAGTAGTGGAGTCAGCAGCAAAGGCCTACAGCTGTCAAGAGGAGCCAAGCACCAGACCGGTTTTGGCTTTGGATCTGATCAGAACCGTTTGTCAAGGTTTTGTTCTTTCAGGAGGCTGCATGTGTAACTTTTGATTCCCATCACAAAAAAGAAAATAGCATACTAGAAGCTTTTGGGTTTTTTTTGACAGCCCGGGGGCTTGAACTCAGGGCCTGAGCACTGTCGTTGACTTTCTCAAGGCTAGAGCTCTACCACTTGAGCCACAGCACCACTTCTGGCTTTTTCTATGTATGTGGTACTGAGGAATCGACCGCAGGTCTTCCTGCATTCTAGGCAAGCACTCTACCACTAGGCCAAACTCCTGGCCCCTGGAAACTTTATTTTTAACAAAAAATATTCTATTTGCCTAGCAAAGGTTCCTAAAGGCTACCCACTTGTTCTGGAATGTCCTGAATCTTCCAGAGGCCATCAGTGTGCCTTTGTTTTTATGTTTTCATGACTGGTGTCAGCTACATCACCAGCATGGCCGGTGTTCATGCCTGTAATCCTAGCTGGGGTCTGAGAAATGAGGTTCAAAGATACCTAGGACAGGAAAGTCCATGAGACTCTTATTTCCAATTAAACACTAAAAAGCCAGAAGTGGAGGTTTGGCTCAAGTGGTAGAGTACTAGCCCTGAGCAAAGCAAGCTCAGGGATAGCACCCAAGCCCTGACTTTGAGCCCCAGGACTACCACAGACACACAAAAAGAACTTCTATGATCCATCATTTTTTTTTCTTGCCATATGTCCTATTTGTAAGTAAGAAGCTTTAAATGCCACTAAATAAAACAGAATAAGAAGCTTTAAATGCCACTAAATAAAACAGAGTAACAACGCATTATTATGTAACCCTCTCCACCACTACATCTGGTAGAAATACTTAGAGAAATTCTCAGATGCTATTATTAAATGGTTATCTAAAACATATTCAAGTATGAGCTTGGGGCCTCATATGAAACAGGCATCCAGGAACTCATAGTCCGAGCCAACACCCCACTTACATGACATGGTTATACCTAACATACTCACACCCTGGGAGATGAAAAATCTTTCATTTTCTCATTCAAAACTAGTGTTCAAAATAAGGCAATTAGAACTGATCACTGCTTAACACACTGGAATATTCTATACAGATGCACTGTATTTCTCTTCCTCCTTGCTGGGTTCTTGCCTTTGCCACTCACTTTACTAAACAATGACATTAGGCTTATTGGTTTCATTTTGTTTATGGCTGACTTCACAGCCTGGCTCATCAGCAGGCTGTTTCCACCTGAATTCACAGACACAAAGCTTTCCCAGGAGTCTTATTTTCATACATTCATTTAGAGTATCATTTTGGAAATCTAAAATTAGCCAAGGCCTGGTGGCTCACACACAATTCTAACTACTCAGAAGGCTGAGATATAAGGATCACAGTTCAAAGCCAGCCAGCCCAGGCAAGAACTGGCCTAAGATTCTATCTCAAATTAACAACAACAAAAAAGCTGGGATTGGAACTGTGGCTCAAATGGTAGAGCACCAGCCTTCAGTGAAAAAGCAAGGAAGAGTGGTCTGGAGTTCAAGCCTCAATATCAGTACATACAAACATACTCAAAAAACACAAATCGGGGAAGAAGAAAAAAAGCAACAACTAAAGTTAAAACTTATTCTAGGTTTTGACCCAGTCCTAGGGCTTGAACTCAGGGCCTGGGCACTGCCCTGGAGACTCTTTTGCTCAAGACTAGAACTCCATCAGTTGAGTAACAGCTCAGCTTCTGGGTTTTTAGTACTCTTTATTGGCAATAAGTCTCATGTATTTTCCTGACTTTGAATCAAGAACCTCAGACTCAGCTTCCTGAGTAGCCAGGATTACAGGTGTGAGCCACTGATACCCAGGAGTGAATGCAATTTTATGGATCAAAACTATTACCCATGGTTTGAAATCTATTATATGTATTTATTTTTGGTGGCAGTTCTGGGGCTTACACTCAAGGCCTGGACACTTCTCTGAGCTTTTGCCCTCAAGGTTTGCCCTCTACCACGTGAGCAATAGCTTTACTTCTGGCTTTTTCTTGACTAACTGGAGATACAAGTCTCCTAGACTTGACTGCTCAAATGGCTTTGAACCTCAATCCTTGGGCTTCTGAGTAGGGAGGATGACAGATGTGAGCCCTCAGCATCCAGCTTGGTAACCATCTGCCCATCTATTCATACCTGAATAGGGACTCTCTGGACAGCCAGATTTCATTCTGTTTCACAGTTTTCCAAGAGAAGAGAAGCAGTAGCAGCACTTGGACACAAAGTGGCTCCACACCGGTTCAGCCATGTATAGAGCTTGCTCAGTCCATGCACAAACAGGATGCAGTAGCCCATGTTGAAAAATAAGCCCAGGTACAAAGTTACTAAGTGGGCTCTGGATTCCCTAGCTTGGCATAACTACATAGCTTTCAGTGCCACATTAACATACTTGCCAGTTAGTTTTTCATAGTGACTGATTTTGTACTGGTACTGGGGCTTGAACCCAGGGTCTGGTGTTCTTGCTTGGCTTTTCATTCACTGCTGGTACTCTGCTACTTGAGCCACATCTCTACTTCTGGATTTTGAGAGGTTAACTGAAGATTAGAGTCTCTTAGGTTTGTCTGCTCGGGCTAGCTTTGAACTATGAACCTCATATGTCAGCCTCCTGAGTAGCTAGGATTGATTACAAGTGTAAATCACTAGTACAAGGCTTTTTGAAAATCAGTTTCCTCCACATAAATGAATGTTTTTGAGGTTTTAAACAGAAAAAAAACCTCAGAGGGGAAGATCTTTATGAAGAAATTCTCTCTCCTTTTTTTTTTTTTTTTTTGGTGGGTCATACGGCTTGAACGCTGGGTCTGGGCCCTGTCCCTGAGCTCTTCAGCTCATGGCTAATGCCCTACCCTTGAGCCACAGCCCCACTTCCTGTTTTCTAGTGATTAATTGGAGACAAGAGTCTCAAGGTCTTTTGTGCGTGGGCTGCCTTTGAACCTTGATCCTCAGATCTTAGCCTCCTGAGTAGCTAGTAGGATTACAAGTGTGAGCCACTGCACCCAGCTGAAAAAAATTCTTATGGTTTTACGTAATATATTTGGCCAGGCACAAATGGCTCACATTTGTAATCCTAGCTACTTAGAAGGCTGTGCTCTGTGGATCAAAGTTCAAAGCCAGCCCAAGCAGGAAAGTCCATGAGATTCTTATTTCCAATTGACCAGCAAAAAGCAAAGCCTGAAGTGGAGCGATGGCTCAAGTGGTGTAGGGCTAGCACCAGTACTGGCACATAAAAATTATATTTGTGGGCCAGGAGTTTGGCCTAGTGGTGGAGGGCTTGCCTAGCACAAAGACCCGGGTTTGATTCCTCAGTACCACATACATAGAAAAAAGCCAGAGATGGTGCTGAGGCTCAAGTGGTAGAGCGCTAGCCTTGAGAAAGCCCAAGGACAGTGCCCAGGCCCTGAGTTCAAGGCCTAAGACTGGCAAAAAAAAATTTGCTATGATAAGTACACCTGCTTAGCCATGTTCACAATAGTCAACCCAGATGCTGCACTACAGGATATATATATATATATTTCAATTCTATGTAGCCAACAGACGAGATAAAATAATGGCATTCACTAGGAAGTGGATGAAACTAGAGTGAATCATGTTGAGTGAGGTAAGTCAAGACCAAAGGAACAAAAGGCGCATGGTCTCCTTGATATGTGGATATTAGATCCAAACAGTACAAGAGCAATAACTCAATATTTGGGAACCCAAGATTATGGCCATGGTCTTGGAGACATAAACATAACTACATAGACATAAAATCTATGATGGGATGTATACTCTATAGGCATAATGTTTTATTATATAGATTAATATGAATCTATGACATACAAACCTTCTGCTTAATTTTAATTATGTTCTACAATCTATGTGCCAGTGGTTGCATATAGATTCCCTTCTTGAATGCTTGTTTGTTAAACATGACATTTGAAATATGATATAAAAATCAGTGTTAATAAAATCTTTAAAAAATATATATTTGCACAAAGCTGTTGTTGAAATCACTTGAAGCTAAATTCTCCCCTCCCCCCAACTTCAGGCGTCATTATACACAGTAGACTGTCTCTGCAGCTGCCCAAGTTGGGGACAGAAGTAGGACAATTACCTGGGCATGTACAGGACTCTCTCAGCCACCACAAACCCCACCCTGAAGAAGAGGTTGCTGGCTGGAAGGAACGGGAATGCCAGGAAGAGCAGGCCCACCAGCACCTCCTTATGCTCCAGCCTCTGAAACACAGAAGGGAGGACAAAGGGACTTGTTTAGTTCCACAGTCACATGTAGGGCCCAGGAAGAATGACGAGTGACACACATTTGGATGAGGACTGAGTTGAGCACCGAAGGCTCCAGGCTGGAATGGAGGCAGCTTAGGTAGAGAGAGAACTCTGAAACCAATCCCCTCCCTCTAGAGTCATGTCCTGAAAAGCACCCCTAGTCCTCCCACAGCTGCTCCTGCTGTGCGTAATTAGTGGTCAGTTGTGCTTAGAGCTTCTTCCGGGAAGGAATTCCAGGCCAGTAAACCTTTGAGTCCTCACCCTAACCTCTCTCTGCCTAACAAATTTCTACTTAAGGCTCAAGCTTACTGAACGCTGTGGGATGGCAACTGGAACATGCACAGATCCCTTCCCAACCATCTATCCAAGTCACAACCCCATCTCCCTAAGACCAGCCACTATCATACCCATGAATGCCTCCCATTCTCCTAGCACCTCTGTGTATGTGTGTATGGGTGTGTGTGTGTGTGTGTGTGTGTGTGTGTGTGTGTGTGTGTACAAAATTCTTTGTTGCAGATGCCAAGATCATCATCTCTGCAACAACCCCCTGGCAACACATCAGGTGTCATAATACCCACCCATGCATGTGCCTGATGCACATCTGCACCCTAAGCATCTGGTACTGGCACAGCACAGTCCCTGGCCACAGCCCGGCACTGTGTGTGCTCCGTGGTAACCCTGCTTCTCACTCTGGCTGCTTTCAGAGTCTTTGTCTTTCAGGACAGGACTGCCTGGGCACACAGCAGCTGGGTGAAAAAGGCACGCAGAATCAGAGAGAAATAAAATCATGTCCTCTCACAGCAAACACCTCCAGAAACCAACAACACACCCCCAGAGAACCCACCTTGCCACAAAGGACAATAAGTGCAGTGGTACAACTTAGGCTCACAGCATGGGGTTCCTAGAACTAAAATAAGCACTAAAGGATATTCCAATAGATTCTGTTAATAAAAACCCACCATAAAAAATAATAATTCAAGCTGGCCTCCAGTGGCTTATATCTGTAATCCTAGCTACTCAGGAGGCTGAGATCCATGGTTCAAGTGCAGCCTGGGCAGGAAAATTTGTTGAGACTTTTGACTCCAATTAATCAGCAAGAAGCCAGACATGGAGCTGTGACTCTAGTTGAAAGAGTGCTAGCCTTGAGCAGGAAAGCTTAAGGATAGCTCCCAGCCCCAGGACTAATGCTGAAAATTAAAACAAGAAATGAAAAAAGAAAACCAAAAATTCATTCAATTGGCAAAGGGCTTTCCCCTCTATCTCAAGTCCAAAAAACTCACTCACAATAGCATTTGTTTTGACTGTTTCTATGTAATCTTTTACACTTTTAAAGCTTCAGTGCCTTAAAAATGAGAGACTAGGTATGCCCTGTGGCTCACACCTGTAATCCTAGCTACTCGTGAGGCTGAGATCTGAGGATCATAGTTTGAAGTCTACCTGAGCAGGAAAGTCGGTGAGCCTTAGGTCTTAGGTTTGTATTAACTCAAGGCCTGGCCTTGAACTCCCATATCTGAGCAGTTTTTGCTCAAATCTAGCACTCTACCATTTGTGCCTGGTGCAGGTGACTCACACCTGTAATCCCAGCTACTCAGGAGGCTAATGATGATCATGGTTCAAAGCTAGCCTCAGCAAGAAAGTCTGTGAGATTCTTCTCTCTAACTAAGAACCCAAAAAGCCACAAGCAGCTCAAGTGCTAGTGCGCTGGCCTTGAGTCAAAGAAGCTCAAGGACAGAGCCTAAGCCCTGAGTTCAAAGACTGGCAAGCACACACAAACATACAGATAAAATTAATGAATTACTATAGGTAATACAAGAAAAAATGATGTTTCCTACTTGCTATGTACACTAAATACAAGCATAACTACTCAAGCAGCTAGAGTTAGTTTTAGAGTTAGTTGCTTCGTTTTGTGGTTAAGTCTCAGCTTATACCTAATCTGACCTGAACTGTAATATTCCTATGTATACTTTCCTGTGCACGCCACTGCATAACCATGTCACCCTGAGAACTTGGGGTGACAGGCCTGTGCCATCACATCCAGCTATTGGTGTGCATGGAGACTCACCTGTATGTCCAGGCTGGCTTTGAACCATGAATATCAGTGTTCTCTTTCCCCCAAACAGCTAAGATTATAGGCTTGAGCCACTGCAGCTGGAAAAATGATGAGAACAATGATGAAGATGATGATTTTAATAATACTTACCTTGCTGACATTTGGGAGCCCTGTTTAATTGTAAAGGTAAAAAACTGGCAGAAAAAGCACAATGTTTTGTTTTGTTTTCCACAAGGTTGGCTCTCCACCATTTGACCCATAGCTCCACTTCAGGCTTTTTGGTGGTTAAAAAAAGATTTTAAAAAAATGCCTCACAAACATGTCTTCTGGCTTTGAACTGTGATCCTCAGATCTCAGCCTCCTGAGTAGCTAGGATTACAGGTGTAAGCCACCAAAAAAAAAAGGAGTGAGCCACCTAGAAAAAACATCTGGGACAGAAGTTCTGCATCAAAGTTTGGGGTACCCTAAAGTGATCATTTTGAACCACTATTTTTTTTCAGCTCTCCTTTTCCTAGTTCTCATTTTGGACTAGATCATCTGTCCTAATAATGAGTTCCATCCCACCATCTCCCTCCAATGAAAACCTGCACACTCATGTCCACACACACTTAATTCTTTGGAGTATCTTTTGAACTTTGATATGACTTAAGCAAAAACCCTGAAGAAACTAAGCTAAACCTGTCCACCCCTTGCTCTCAGCCTGCTAAGCCCATTTTCTTGATGCACTTCTCACTGATCTTAACTGATGTGTTTGGATGATCAAATATACTTATGCTTTAATCCTAAGGTAAAGAAAAGTAATCAGAGATTCTTCCATGTAGAAATTGGGGTCAGTGGACCAGGAAAGGGAATATTCAAATTATTCAGGAACTTGTATACAAGTGTAAAAACAAGAATGTTTGATAGGAGTCAGATGAAAATAATTTCATTTTTACTACTAGGAATGAACATTTTAAGAGAAATAATTGTATGTACGTACGTATGTATGTATGTATTTGCTGGTCCTAGGGCTTAAACTCAGGACCTGGGCACTATCCCCAAGCTTCTTTTGTTTTTTGGTGATTAATTTGAGTTAAGTCTCATGGACTTTCCTACCCAAGGTGGCTTCTAACTGCAATCCTCAGATCTCAGCCTCCTGAGCAGCAAGGATTACAGGTGTGAGTCACAGGCACCCAGATGAAATTCTGAATTTACGGGGAGAGAGTTTGGGGAACTGTGTGTCTGTTTGCTGGTTTACCTCCCTATTTATTTCTCTTTTCTGAAGACTAGAGCCCTTCAGCTTTAAGTAAGTAACCCTGGCCCCAGAGCGCTTTATTTCATGATGGATTTTGCTATATCACAGCACTTACTTTCTTTTCAGTGTTCGAATTATTTTTAATGCATGTTAACCCTTATTTTTTTATTTTTCCCTGGGAAAATCCAATGAATAAATGCTTGTTGGTACTAAAAACTGGATTAAAAAACCTGCCAGAGTAGCAGGGCAAAAAGTAGCCAGCCCAGGTAATAAAGTGAGACTCTTATCTCTAATTAACCACCAGAAAATTGGAAGTGGAGCGGTGACTAAGTGATAGAGCTCCAGCCTTGAACTGAAGAGCTCAGGATCAGCGCCCAGGCCCAGAATTTCAAGCCCCATGACCCACCAAAAAAAAAAAATCTGCCAGAGTTCATAGAGTAATTGGAGATTGGATAAAATGGCTACCGTGGCTTATGTGAGAAAGGCAAAAGTGAACAAACCTAGATCTTAGCGGAGAGAATTTGGGTAAAATAGTAGTAACCAGAGGTTACTTTTTATTTATTATTACAGAGGCCATGGTGTAGAAGCCTTGAACCCTTTTAGGGACAGAAATGTATATAAAACATAGAAGAAATACTTTCATAGTAAAGCCAAATGTCCTTCAAACATGTGCTCTGTCCTGATCCATTCTTGGGGATGTCAAAAATTCTTTTTTGACTTGGGAATTGAACAAACAGCAGGATTTTTTTGTGGAAGATGATTTCCATGTGAGATTAACAGAAAGTTAAATAAAACACCCAGGTTCCTTTCATGACTGTGATTCTAACAATATTAAGGCGAATATTTTTCCAGTTCCCTGACAGTTCTCTCCCTCGATTTTATGAAATTGCAAGCCTTATTTCATGATTCTTTGATATGCTCTATTCAGTATCCAGAATCTTTGTCAAAGCAGCAAAACCAGACAGTTCTTCTTGACCACAAATATTTCCTTTTTCTGAACAGAAATGTACTCACAAAACTAAACACCAAACACTAGATTTACATGCAGAATTGAATATTTATGAGGCTTATTGTAGCCGAACTCAGAACAGATTGTTCGTACAATTTAATTCTCAGGAAAAACTTTTTACTTAAAAGGAAAATGATGAAGACTCCGTGAGCTGAATGACCATATCCGGGTCCCGCCGCCGCGGTGCCTCAGCCATGCTCATTCAGTCCGGCTGGGGGTGGTGTGATTCCCACCGAGATGGCGGCTGTGGGGCGGTAGGCTCCTTGGTTCCTCTCCACCGGGACCGGGTTCGGCTTACTCTGGCGGCCCCCTGACCCACGAGCTGGCGTCGGGCAGTGGCGGTGCCCCAGGGGGCGACGACGAGGACCAGCAGAACCTTTGGTCCTGCATCCTCAGCGAGGTCTGCACGTGCTCGTGCTCCAAGCTCCCGGCGGGAAAGAACGTGCTTCTGCTGGGTGAAGATGGAGCTGGAAAACCAAGCTTAATAAGAAAAATTCAGGGACTAGAAGAATACAAGAAAGGAGGAGGATTGGAATATTTGTACTGACATGTGCACGATGAAGGTAGGGACGATCAAACAAGATGTCATGTGTGGATCTTAGATGGAGACCTGTATCACAAAGTGCTCCTTACATGTCCACTGGATGCCATTTCTCTAAAGGACACTCTGGTTATGCTGGTCGTCGATGTGTCAACGCCGTGGACTGCTTTGGATTCTTTACAGAAATGGGCACGTGTTGTGAGAGAGCACGTTGATAAGTTGAAAATTCCTCCTGAAGAGATGAAAGAAATGGAACAAAAGTTGATTAGAGACTTTCAGGAATACACAGAACCAGGAGAAGACTTTCCAGCTTCTCCTCAGAGAAGAAACACTGCAGCACAGGAAGACAGAGATGACAGCATCGTTTTACCTCTGGGTGCGGACACACTTACACATAACCTGGGCATTCCGGTGCTAGTCGTTTGCACCAAGTGTGATGCCATTAGTATATTGGAGAAAGAACATGACTACAGAGATGAACATTTTGATTTTATCCAGTCACACATCCGGAAGTTTTGTGTACAATATGGCACAGCACTTATTTACACTTCAGTAAAAGAAAACAAAAATATAGACTTAGTGTATAAATACATTGTTCAAAAACTCTATGGATTTCCCTATAAGATTCCTGCTGTTGTTGTGGAAAAGGATGCAGTATTTATTCCAGCAGGGTGGGATAATGATAAGAAAATAGGAATATTACATGAGAATTTTCAAACACTGAAAGTAGAAGATAATTTTGAAGACATCGTAACTAAACCACCTGTCCGAAAGTTTGTACATGAGAAAGAAATCATGGCAGAAGATGACCAAGTGTTTCTTATGAAGTTACAGTCTCTTTTAGCAAAGCAGCCACCAACTACAGCTGGAAGGCCTGTGGATGCATCACCAAGAGTCCCTGGAGGCTCCCCTCGGACACCAAACAGATCTGTGTCATCCAATGTTGCCAGTGTGTCACCTATCCCTGCTGGCTCAAAAAAAATTGATCCAAATATGAAAGCTGGAGCTACCAGCGAGGGTGTCCTGGCGAACTTCTTCAATAGCCTGCTGAGTAAAAAGACTGGCTCTCCTGGGGGCCCTGGTGTTGGTGGTGGAAGTCCTGAGGCTGGAGGTGGAAGCAGCGCTCTTCCACCATCTGCCAAAAAGTCAGGTCAGAAGCCTGTCTTATCAGACGTTCACGCGGAACTAGACAGAATTACATGGAAACCAGTTCCAGTTTCTCCCACATCACCCACATCTCCTACAGAAGGAGAAGCTTCTTGAAGATACCAAATAAAGCCATGTACTCAGTTTTCTGGGATAATGTAAACTTGCCTCTGCCTTTTCTTTAAAGGTGGAATTAGGGAGCTGGAGTGCTTTACAGACAATTAAGTTTATGTCTCTCTTTTTTTTTGTGGCTACCCATTTTTGTAAAAGGAGCTATACAAAGAAATCTTATTCTGCATTATGTGGAATTATTATTTGCATTGCCATTTTGCATAAGGAAATAATTTGGGATTTTGAAAATGTCCGAATTTATAGACCTAAAATAGAACCATGTGATCATATTCTAAAGGTTATATAAACCATACACAGGGGCTTGGGAAGGGCAGAAAATATATAGTTTGGGCATTTGACTGACTTGGAAGTCCAAACTTGTTTTAGTTAAGACTATTAAAATCATTTTTAAAAAATAATTGTGTCTTTTGCTGAAAAAGAAAAAGTGATCAATTGTCAGATTTTGCACACCAACATAAATGTACATCGGGAAATACTGAGGAAACTTATCAGATAGTGTGTGGCAAACTAGTCATTGTCTCTAATCAGAAATCATCAAAATATGATTTAGGTTTATTGGCCAAAACATTTCTTTAACTTCGAAGGAAAGAAAGCACACTGCCTAAATGTGTAAAAGAAAAATGCAGAGGTTATAAAAATGTAAAGAGATAACAGTCTTTGGATTTGTCTATACATATATATCTATATATATGGCTCTGCCTTAATATACTCCTTTTTTTGTTTGTGACTTTCAACTGTAATCAGTTAATAAAGTATTTATTCTCTGCAAAAAAAAAGAAAAATGATGAAATTATGTGATTTTTTTCCCTAACTGTAAGACAAATTCCCTAACCTCTACAGACTAGAAATCCCTAATTTTTTTTTACAATGGGGCATCTGCCTTTGAAAAAAAAATATAATAAGGTGCCACATATATATATACATACATAATAGATACATATGTATTTATACATTGCATACATATATACATACTTTTTCTTTGCCAGTCCTGGGCTTGAGCTCAGGGCCTGAGCACTGTCCTTGGACTTTCTCAAGGATAGAGCTCTGCCACTTGAGCCTCAGCACCACTTTTGGCTTTTTTCTATGTATGTGGTACCGAGGAATCGAACCCGGGTCTTCATGTATGCTAGGCAAGCACTTTAGCCACTAGGCCAAACTCCCAGCCCATATATATACATACATTTTTACTGCCTTTCAAGAAATGATAATATCATTACATTTTCTTCTGAAAATGTGTGTTTAAAAATGTACTTGTGGAGCTGGGAGTTTTGCCTAGTGGTAGAGTGCTTGCCTAGCATGCACCAAAGACCTGGGTTTCGATTCCTTGGTACGACATATATAGAAAAGCCAGAAGTGCAGAAGTGGTGTTGTGGTTCCAGTGGTAGAGAACTAGCCTTGAGGAAAGCCCAAGGACAGTGCTCAGGCCCTGAATACAAGCCCTAAGACTGGCAAAAAAAAAGAAAAGAAAAAAAGAAAAAGCCAGAAGTGGTGCTGTGGCTCAAGTGGTAAAGCTCTAACCTTGAGAAAGCCCAAGGGCAGTGCTTAGGCCTTAAGTTAAAGTCAGGACAGTCAAAGCAAAAACAATATGTGTCTGTGTGTGTGTGTGTGTGTGTGTGTGTGTGTGTGTGTGTGTGTACATATATTTTTTTTTCTCTGTCTCTTTCAGGAATAGCATTACGTAATTTGTTTTCATAGTTGGTTTCTTTTCTTCTTTCTTTTTTTTTAACCCAGAGGCAATGTAATGTTCTTAACAATTTTTCTCAGGGAAAAGTAAAGTTCATCTCCTTACAGACTACTAGATAAAGCAGAATTGAAAATACCAAGGATTTAGTCAGAATAAAGAATAGAGTCCTTGACCTGTTGATCTTTTTCTGGTTAGTACCCATTCTATATTGTTGCTCGCATGCCTGTAGCCTTCTCTTATTTATTTTCTTTCTTTTGCCAGTCCTGGGGCTTAAACTCAGGGCCTGAGCACTATCCTTGGACTTTCCTTTCATAAAGCTAGAGCTCTACCATTTGAGGCATGGCACCACTTCCAGCTTTTTCTATGCATGTGGTGTGGAGGAATCAAACCCTGGTCTTCATGCATGCTAGGCAAGCATTCTTTCACTAGGCCAAACTCCTGGCCCTGTACCCTTCTCTTCTATATCATAGAAGGGATGGGCAATTGCTATGGCTTCCCAATTCTTTGAATTCATTATGATAGTCACATAATCTCCCCAGTAACAACATCCTATTCTTCCTCCTCCTCCTCTTATTCTTCCTCCTCATCATATTTTAAGGTAGAGGTTAGATTACAGATAACAAACACTTTTTAAGATGCATCTAGAGCTATTTGGAAAAGGAGGTAAATGTCTTTAGTATTCAGCTCATGTATCATGACTTTGTGGGATGAGCTTATTGCTATTTATCCCTGTGGAAATTGAGACTGCAGAGGAGCATATACATAGATTTCAGGCAGGTTTTTCTGGAGTATAGTCCTAACTTACAGTGGTGCCCTGTATGTTATACCCACAGAGGATAGAAGAACTCACTAGAAACTGAGGCAACTGTGTTGGGAGGAGTTGAGAAGAAGACACAACACAGTGCTTATTTCCTTGGTTGATTTGAATATTTTCACATCTTACCTTCCAGACCATAGAGACTCCATTGTAAAGGAGAACACATAGACAGAAGGCAGATAATGAATCACTACTGTATACAAGTACAGCCTTACTCAGTATGGGGCTCATACATGGAACCCTAGCAACTCAGGAGGCTGAGATCTGAGGATCATAGTTCAAAGGCAGCCCTGGTAGGAAAATCCAAGAAACTTTTTTTAATGTCCAATTAACTACCCAAAAGCTGGAAGTAGAGCTGTGATTATAGACGGAAAGAAGAGTCTCACAGACTTTTCCTGCCCTGGCTGACTTACAACTGCAATCTTCAGATCTCAACGTCCTGAGTAGCTAGGATTACAGGCGTGAACCACCAGCACCTGGTTAATTCTATTTCTTTTTCCCAAGTGAGAGGCATCTCTCTTCCAGGTCTGGGTTGCTCCAAGCTGAGAGAGGTAGAGGCAACTCTTTCCTCTGCTTCCTCAAATTGTTGTTTCGTTTTGTTTTTCATCATGTTATACTATGGGCTGTGGCTCAAGGAACAAAGCCTTTGAGGCCTCAAGTGTGAGAGGCCTTGAGCCCGACAGGCGGGAAGAAGTAAATTTAGGCCTATGGGCCTCATCTGTTTCCTTCACTCCTGTGAAGGTAGTTTGCTACATGGACAGCTGTTCTTTTAGGCAACTTTGGAGGAATAATGACTGAACAACATTACACAGCCAGTAATTTCATACTTAAATAGCCAACACTATATTCCACACAGTCATGTATTTTGGGGGGGTGGGATCAAAGTCCTCTTTGGAGGAGGTGGTCCTGGGGCTAGGCATTGTCTCTGAGCTTTTATGATAAAGTCAGTGCTCTACCACTTGCGCCCCAGCTTCACTTCTGACTTTTGGCTCATTAATTGGAGAAAAGAGTCTCACAGACTTTTCTGCCCAAGATGACTTCAAACCAGTCTTTGGAGCTCAGCCTCTTGATACTAGGGTGACAGGCGTCAGTCCCCCGCTCCCAGCTCTTGTTTTGAGTCTTCAAGCAATTATTCAATATATAGAGTTGAAAACATTTATTACAGATTAAATTTACACTTGATTAAATAATGTTCATCTCTTCTATCTTGAACTGATGGAAATGTATTACAGGAGAAATGTGTTCATTTATGATAAGCAGAACTTAGTATTAATTTACTTATTTGCTTCAAAGAAATGATCCACATATCTTTAGATACCGTCATAATCACTATTCTGCATTTTTACATCCTCAATAGAGAGCTGATATGATGCTGTTCCCTTATTCCCTGAACAAAATTGGAATCATATTTGAACTCCACAGAGGTCTGCACTCATTAGCTCTCTGTTCTTGGGGCAAGATTCTTGACTTCTTTGAGCTTGCATTTCATCATCTGTAATGTGAAGGTAATATTTACTTTGCAGTGATTAAATAATTATGTAGATTACACATGTATACACAAATTATATAAATTTAATAATCTATTAAGGAAAATTCTTAGAACGCAGAGACATAATGACATTAAGTAAATGTTATAGTATTTCAAATTTTGCATTTTATCACCTAATTATTTTTCTCACCTAATTTGTCTAGGCAGGTTGAAAAATATTATGGCAAATGAATGTAGTCTATTTTTCTTTAGGAGAAACACACCTGTATATCTGAGAGCAACAATCCACAGAAGAATTTCAATAACATTTGTTGACAGAGAACACTTATAGATACAAAACTCAAATGAGCTAGGTGTCAGTAACTCATGCCCGGAATTCTAGCCCTTTAGGAGGCTGAGGTCTGAGGACCCTGGGTGGGAAAATCTGTGAAACTCTTATCCTCATTAACCAACAAAAAGCCACTGGAGCTGTGGCTCAAGTGGTAGAGTACTTGCCTTGATCAAATATACCTTAGGAACAGAGCCTAACTCCTATGTTCAAGCCCTAAGAGAGACAAAATAATAATAATAACAAGAAGAAAGAAAAAGAAGAAGAAGAAGAAGAAGAAGAAGAAGAAGAAGAAGAAGAAGAAGAAGAAGAAGAAGAGGAAGAAGAAGAGGAAGAGGAAGAGGAAGAGGAAGAGGAAGAGGAAGAAGAAGAGGAAGAAGAAGAAGAAGAAGAAGAAGAAGAAGAAGAAGAAGAAGAAGAAGAAGAAGAAGAAGAAAGGAATAGCAAAAACAGAAATAAAAAGCCATTGGATAAGAATGTGTCCCAGGAAGTCATCTAGGAAAATGCTATAGCCTCTCTGACTTACACTGCTCATTGCCTTCCATTTCATACACTTTCTAATGTCTGTATTTGAATTAGGAAAACATGTTTTGGTTTTGTTTTGTTTCTTTGTTTTGTGTTTTGTCTTTATGAGTGTGTGTGCCAGTCCTGGGGCTTGAATTCAGAGCCTGAGTGCTGTCTCTGAGCTTCTTTGCGCTCAAGTCTGGTGCTCCAGCACTTAAGCCACAGATCCACTTCCTGCTCTTCGGTGATTAATTGGAGAGAAGAGTCACAGGGACTTTCCTGTCCAGACTGACTTCAAACAGTGATCCTCAGATCTCAGCCTCCTGTGTAACTAGGATGGAAATTGTGAACCAGCAGCACCTAGTTTCCTTTTAACTTTGATATCCAGAATCCATTACATTGGCCTAATGTGATGGTTAGATAGAAGCCCACTGAAATATGAACAAAGACGACTACATTTCAGTCCCCGATGTTAACCAAATCGTTATTTTAAGTTTAACATGCAAAATTAGTTATGGAAGTAGAAGGCTTTTCTTTCATACTTTTTAATTAGCACCTTAATATTAAAGGAGGTTTCATTTTGCCATGTCCATACATGCATACAATGTACCTCAGTCTCATCTTCTCTGTTACTCTCTCTCTCTTCCATCCCCTCTTCCCCATTTATCAAAGAAATAGAAGTTCTGGGGCCAGGAGTTTGGCCTAGTGGTAGAGTGCTTGCCCAGCATGCATGAAGACCCGGGTTCAATTCCTTGGTACCACATACTTAGAAAAAGCCAGAAATGGTGCTGAGGCTCAAGTGGTACAGTTCTAGCCTTGAGAAAAAAATCCAAGGACAGTCTTCAGGCCTTGAGCTCAAGCCCAGGATTGGCAAAAAAAAAAAAAAACAAAGAAAGAAAGAAATAGAAGTTCTAATTGCATGTTGAAGATTATTCTTCCGTATGAATATAACAAATGATATAATACTTCCATTGATTTCCAGTAACTTGAAAAAATACAAGTAGAAATTTATTATGCCTATGGTCCCTATTATTATTTTAATTCTTAACCTCTATTGTTTTTATAATTTTATGCATTCAAATATTCTACCAAAAATGAATAAGGTGAAAATATTGAATATTTCTATTAATAAATTTTAAGCTTCTGTATATTTATTTAGGATATAGACATATATGATCTTATAATTAGAAATATAAATAGATGCCTACAAATATACACATAATTCACATATATGTGAATATTTACAAAAGTAAACATCTGTGAATTTCAAAAAATATTCACAAATACCATTTAGAAACCTGGACATTGGCTGGTCATTTTGGCTCACGCCTGTAATCCTAGATTCTCAGGAGGCTGAGATCTGAGGATCACAGTTCAAAGTCATCCCGGGCACTAAAACTTCCAGAGACTCTTATCTCCAATTATCCACCAGAAAACTGAAAGTGGAGCTGAGGCTCAGTAGCCTTGAGCTAAAGAGCCCAGGGACAGCGCCCAGGCCCAGAGTTCAAATCCCATGACTGACAGCAGTGAGTCACATCTGTAATCCTAGCTACTCAAATAGTCTAAGATCCAAGAATCATCACATGAAGCCAGCCTAGGAAGAAAAGTCTATAAGACTCTTAACTCCAATTAACTAACAAAAAGCTAGAAGAGGAACTGTGGTAGAACACTCGCCTCGATCACAAAAGCTCAGGAATAGCACACAGGTTCTGAATTCAAACCCAAGAACATCTCAAAAGAGAAGCAAGCAAGCAAGAAAGAAAGAAGAGAGGGGGAAGGGAGGGAGAGAGAGAGGAAAGAAGGAAGGGAGGGAGGGAGGCAGGGAGGGAGAAAGAAAGAAAAGAAACAAAAACAAAAGCATACCACCCCTAGAATACAGAAATTAAATCAGGGGTTCTGACTGTCCCTGAGAAGAGAGATTGTACAATGGAGAAACCCTAGAGATTTAGCCAGTGACAATATTGGATACTGTGTGATCTGACTCCTTGCCAAAATTTCTCTTTAGAAAAAATAACTAAATTCTCAAAATCTTACTGAGCTCTGAGGATCTCAGTTCAAAACCAGCCCAGGGAAGGGAAAGTCTGCAAGACTCTTACCTCCAATAAGGTACCAAAAATGCCGGAAGTGGTGCTGTGGCTCCACTAGAACTCCGGTAGAGCACTAGGCTTGAGCAAAAGAAGCTTAGAGACAATAGCCAGGCTCCGAGTTCAAGCCCCAAGACCAGCAAAACAACACAAAAGAAAAGAAAAAAAGAAAGGAAGAGAGAAAAGAAAGCACTTATGTTAAGACTTTATTTTTTTAACAGTTTAAGAATATATTTGAATCACAAAAAAAACCAACAAACCAAAAAGGTATTACATAAGGAAAATAATGTAACAAATTCATGTTAAGTACCTAGTATGAGCATGCGCTTAACATCTAAAGCAAAAAAAGGTAACATTGGTACTAATATATATATATAATATTTGACAAGTGTGTATTAAAGTATCTCTAATATAAAACATTTAAAATGTGGAGAATATTTTTTCAAGATACAGAAAATAATTAAGATAGAATACCCACAGTTTTTATAAAACCATGCCTGCAAAGGCAAGAGAATTCATCTGAGCTCTTATGGGCAGATGCTCAGAAGCTGTGAGACAGTTCACCAGCAGACCCCGCCCACCTCCACATGGCTTGACTGGGTTCTGACTGGAACAAACTCAGAGGGACAATCTCACCTCCCTATCTTCTGCTGTGTCCCACACACAACGCGCCTAATTGAGGATTTAAAACACCAACACTGCGTGTATCAAAGTCACTGCCTTGCTTTTATTATTGCTTTTCTTTTTTAAATGCACTATATTTAGAAAACGGTTACTATAAAAATAGTGCTCTGGATAATGTGAAACTCCCAAATCCACGTGCTCCTTCACTCATAAGCGAGCCCAGAAGCTGTGACTTGAAAAGAACACGAACGTAAAAAGCTGATAAACTTAAAGATTATAAAATTGGTTTATTGCAAAAGAAGTTCAAGAATAACCAGTTAAATTCTTATCCCCATGCTACCAACACAAGCAAGAGGCGTTAACCAGGTTTATGTCAGGAACCAAGACGCACAAAGAAAGCCTGCACAGAGAAGGCTGTTATAGGGAGGGAGGGAGGGAGGGAAAGAGGGACCCTCAGGCCTCCATGTGGGCACAGAAAGCAGGACAAGAGCAGCACCAGAGCCGGTGCCCGTGCTGCGAAACACTGAGGTATAACCAGGCAGGGGTAAAGGAGGGGAGCTCTGTGGGTGCTACCGGAGAGATTGAAATTTTAGGAACAACTGCCTTTAGCGACAGAGGATACAAGGTTCTTTACTGAAGAGAAACAAGTTCATCAAGTTTTCTCCTTGTCCCAGGAACTCTCCACAGCCCACTCCGCCTCCCGCCTCCCCCTCTGCTAAAGCTACTGTGCGGATAGAGAAGATGCAGTGGTAGTCTGTGGCTTCCTGAAGGGAAGCCCTTCTTCTAGCCTCAAACTCCGTGCCACCCACAGTCTGCTTTGTATTGTAGGTAGAATTTCATTACTGTTCTAAAATCCTCTGCACAACGGCCATTTCTTTTCAGCATTGACTCTTTTGGCTATTTTTAAAAATAAATCCCTTACAGTCAATTACTATGAAAGATCAACTCACCAATCATACATAATACCGGGATTGCATCTTCTGAACACTCTAAGTACTTAAAAGTTCTTCCACCCCTCTAAATCAAAGGGCCGAAATACTTAACATTTTTGTAATTAAAAAAAAAAAGAAGGAAAAGAAAATCTACCTTCCTAAGCTGAGGCTTTTATCGGCTTTAGCTAGGAAAAAGAGATTTTTGTCTGCGAAAAACCCTTGAAAATAAGGGCTTCTACTAGAAGCCCTACTTAAATCACAGAGGCTGGTACCATTATAATTCACAAACAACTATCATCTCATAGCTTATAGTGAAGAGTTAATTCATGCTCACTTAGTTCCTTTAAAACTACTCTTTGGAAACCATTCCTATTCCTGTAGACATACTCTAGTTACAGCTCTTTTCATAAAAATAAAGACATGGACATGCTTACTTTGCTAAATTTAACTCCCAACATACACTGGTTACCCTGACCCCTCCCCAGCTGCCTTGCCACACCATGGCACCCTATGCTTGGCTCCAGGCCCAGTCTCGCCAGACAGGGCATGTTGGTCTCAGCCATCAATCCACATGCTCGTCCCAAATGGAGGCCCAAAGATGAGCGTTGACTTCTGCACCTGAGGCAGCGGTGACCTTCCTGAGCTCAGCCTGTCTTGGCACCATGAGCCTCCCGTCAAGACTCAGCACTAGCCTGGAGGGGGAGAAGAAAGCTGTTTCTGGCTTGCTCCTTGCCAATTCATGGGTGGGTATGAGATGCCTCTCAGCGCCAAGCACAGCAGTGGCCCCACAGAGTTTGCTTGCCTCAGACCCTGCCCAGACCCGACCTCTACTATGGCAACTACCGCCATGGGATCTACGTACAGAGACTCAAAACTCAGTTTAAAAAGTAACTTGGAAAGTAGGCAACCCTAAAAAAAGATTAAAAAAAAAGACACATTCTGCTCTGGCACTGTTATAAACATGGTGTGTTCAAGAAATACAGATTTAACCGAAAGAACTACAGCTACAACTATAAACAGACTCACTGGTCATCTGTGTAGATTCTGACAGAAACAACCAGCCATCCACTACAACATCAACCAAAAAAAACCCCCAAACACCCACAAAAATATCCACCCAGACCTGTACTAGAGTATGTGGCGATAATTAATGTACTGCTATGGGAATTGTCTCATGCCTTATAAGCTCCTACGATAAAAATCAAGGTCACTATGTGATTAAGAGTAACAAACACTAGAAGAAGAACAGTGACGGTGGCGGCGCCGGCAGCCTGGGCCCGGCTAAGTCTCTCCTCGAATCCGCACAGAAAACAGCACAGCAGAGGCCATGTCTGGCTTGTCGGGCCCATCTTGCGTCCCCTCGCTGGCCGCTGGAGACATGGCTTCCTGGACAGGTCGGTGCCGTGATGGACGCCTGTCGCTGGACACAACGCTGTCGCTGGACACGACGCTGTCGCTGGCAGGTCTGCAGACTCGATGGGCACGACGGGCCCAGGAATGGTGTCCGCCCGTCAGTCGCTCTTCCGGCCCCCACACCAACAGTAGGAACAGTAACGAAAGAAACACACAGGTGTCTGTGGCGTGTCTCTGATGGCTGAGGGGAAGCCGGCGATCTGTGGGCAGCAGCAGCAGCGACGGGGGGGTGGGGGGGGGGGAGGGGGGCCGCAGGGTCGCCGGACGTCCGCGCGTCTAGCTCCGAGGAGCGGGAGGGGGCATGTGGTGCCCGCGGCTTCACAGCCGGGACGCGGCCGGCCCGTGCTCTACAACCACGTGAGGAAGCTCTCCTTGTCTAGCTTGGTGGCGGCCAGCACAGACTCCATGTCGTTGAGGATGTCGGAGCTCAGGGCTTCCTGCAGGCTGGGCATCAGCTCCTCACCCTCCATGCTCATCCCGTCGCCCTCCAGGATGCCCAGGTCCACATGCGTGCCGGGCAGGCCCTCCAGGTAGTCGGGGAAGCGGCTCTGCTGCGACAGCAGGCTGCTCTGGCTCATGGTGTCACCTGTGTCCATCTCATCCACGCTGTTCAGGAAGTCATCGGGGGTCCGGGGGACACTGTAGCTGCTCATGCTGAGCCCGCTGTCTGTGCTCTCGTCACGGGAGTGATAGATGCCACTGTTGAGAAAGGGGTCCAAGCTGTTGACGGTCATCGTCCTCAACTCCTGAGACATCCCGGGAGAAGACGCTGGGTTCTGGGGCCCCCGTCCTGCTCCATGGTGGGCAGCTGGCTGCGGAGTGCCAGCTCCTGACATTTTGGAGAATTGGCTGTGCTGCGATTGATATTCCGCATTGCCTGCCGGAGCAACTCCTGCTGCTTCAGCCGCAGCTGCTCCTTCTCCATCTGCAGCTGCTGCAGGCACAGCTGCTGCAGGCGCATCTGCTGCTGCTGGCTGGAGCCCCCACTGCCCAGGAGGGCTCCCTGCGGGCTCTGGGGTGCCAGGGGTGGCGGCTGCTTCACCGGGCACTCTGACTCATCCGCTGGTTCATGGCAAAACGAGGGTCGATCCGGGGGTCCAGCCAGGAGGTGGTGTTGTCCTTGTGGTTGATGTAGTAAATCTCGCCGTCCTGAGAGGTAGCCTGCTCCCAGCCATCAGGAAGAGGGCCTGAGGCCTAGGTCATCAGGCTCTGCTGCAGGGACGGGCTGGCGGGGGCGGCGACGCTCATCTGGGAGAAGAGGGCCTTTCTGGGGTCCTGCCATGTGGTGGTCTGATCCATGTGATTGAGGAAGTATCTCTGGCCCGACGGCATCTTGGCCATCTCCCAGCCGGCGGGCAGCGGCACGTCGTCCGGGATCTCGAAGGACCGCTGGCGGAGGTGCTGCTCAGCGGCAGCGGCGGCGGAGGGCGCGGCCGCGGCCATGGGCGCCGCCCCGGCCGGGGACACCGCGCCCAGCTGCAGGGAGGCAGGCGAGGAGTGGGAGCGGAGGTTCTGCGTGGCCAGGACGCCCACGGAGCCGGCGTCGGTGCTGGCCTGCCTAGAGTGCGCCTTGGGCTCGGGCGGCTTGAAGAAGGAGTCTGGCAGCTTGCGGAGCCGCATGGGCACCGTCGGGGGCACGTTGGCCTTCTTGGGGTTGATGAGGGCGTTGAACAGCGCCTCCAGGTCGGTCTCCGAGTCCCCTGGACGTGCACCACCTGGTGGCCCGCCTGCGGGGCCTGCGGGGGCGCGAGCGGCGCGGGCGGCCCGGGCGTGGAAGGCGGGCCCTGGCCAGGGCCCGCGGGGCTCTGCGCAGGCGGCTGCCCGGGGCCCTGCAGGGCCGGCGCGGGCGGTGGCTGCTGCCCGGGGTACATGGCGCGGGCTCCCGGAAGCGCGGGGGCTCCGCCCAGACACCGAGGCCGGCGCGGGGGCTCAGGGCGCACTCGGGGCGGCTGGCTCTGGCCTGGCTCTGGGTCAGGCCCGGGACGCTGCGCCGCGACCCCGTAGCCCCAGGCCGCGGCCCCCCCCCCCCCCACCCCGCGGCTGTGCTTGGACAGTGGAGGCAGGCCGCGCCCTCCCCAACGGAGGCCAGCAAGCTCTCTGCGGCCTCCCCTCCCCCTGCGGCCTCCCTGAGTTCAAGCCTCACAACAGAGAGAGAGAGAGAAAGAGAGAGAGGAAGGAAGGATGGAGGGACAGAGGGAACCTTGCCTGGGTATTCGAAGGCTCATTTCTTCCAATTTTCACTAATAAAATAATCATCTGAAATAGATGAGGAAAATGACTATTTGTGTTTTAAAAAATAACTCATAGCATAATAAATTTTATTTTATATATCGAATAAAGACTAAGTAGATAAAAAATTAATATTTGATTGGGCCAAGTCTTTACCAAACAATATCGAATTGGATCATATTTTTACACAAATTAATGATGTGGAACTTATATAACCTTTCTAAGGGTTATATAGAATAAGTTAAACCCACAGAATAGAATAAATGGGCACTGCTCACTGATAGAATGGATACTAAAAGGGCATCAGGAAGAAATGACATGTTCAATTGGACCCTCAAAGAAAGACACAATAAACTATGAACATGGAGGGATGAGAATCAGAAAACTTGGGGGGGGGTGATAGGAACATGAGATGATGATGATGATGATGATGATGATGATGATTATTTGCCAGTCCTGGGGCTTGAACTCAGGGCCTGGGCACTGTCCCTGAGCTTCCTTTTGCTTGAGCCATAGCACCACTTCTGGCATGTTCTGTGTATGTGGTACCAAAGAATCAAACCCAGGACTCGGTGCATGCTTGGGCAAGCACTCTACCATTAAACCCCACATTCCAAGCCCTCCTGAGGATTTCTGTTCAAGGCTGGTACACTGTCACTAGAGCTCAGCTCCATGCTCACCTTTTTGGTAATTATTTGGAAGAGTCTCTTACCCCTTCACCCACAGGTCCCAGAATAGCTCAGTTGGAAGATGTCAGAAAGTTTTAGAGAATGGCACTTTGTCTTCATGTTACAGCTAACAATTTCTTCCATACATATGCATTTCTGTCACTATACTCATCACCAAGGAGCTGTAAATATGTCTAAAGCAGAGTGCCTGCCT
Source organism: Megascapheus bottae (assembly GCF_031878675.1). Lineage (NCBI taxonomy): Eukaryota > Metazoa > Chordata > Mammalia > Rodentia > Geomyidae > Megascapheus > Megascapheus bottae. The sequence goes on from NC_143510.1 coordinate 9,068,367, forward strand.
TGTGGAAATTATACCTGTACAATAGATACTGAAAAATAAGCAATAGCTGTTTAGCTGTGGAGATGAATTACAGAAAATGATCCATCGAACAAGTTTTTGTGAGAGGAAGATATATTTGATCCAAACGTCCTCTGTGTCTGATACTGTGATGGATATTATCACAAGCTACAAGCTACATGTCCAATTTTACTTTGAAGTTAAAGACATGTCAGATAAAAGCTGGGCATTGGGGCCGGGAGTTTGGCCTAGTGGTTAAAGTGCTTGCCTAGCATGCATGAAGACCCGGGTTCGATTCCTCGGTACCACATACATAGAAAAAAGCCAGAAGTGGTGCTGAGGCTCAAGTGGTAGAGCTCTAGCCTTGAGAAAGTCCAAGGACAAGGCTCGGACCCTGAGCTCAAGCCCAGGACTGGCAAAAAAAAAAAAAGCTGGGTATTGTGGCTCACACCTGTAGACTTATAGAATCTGAAGAGAAACCAGAGTTATATAATCCTAGCTACTTAGGAGGCTGAGATCTGAGGATCAAGGCTCAAAGCTAGCCTGAGCACAAAAAGACCTGAGACTCTTATCTCCAATTAACCTCTAGAAAAGGGGAAGTTGGGCTTGGCTCAAGGGTAGGGCAGTAGCCTTGAGCTGAAGAGCTCAGGGACAACTCCCAAGCCCAGTTCAAGTCCCATGACCGCCCCCCCCCACACACAAAAAATATGTCAAATAAAGTGTCCAAAGAAATATAATATATATGTATATAATATCCTATTATGTCACTGTGGGAGTCACAGAGTTTCCAACTCAATGTGGTTTTTACAGTACAGTAAACTTGATGTGTAAAAAGAATTCAAAGTATGGTTCTACATCAAAAGAGTTGATATCCATAATGTCTTTTCTATGTTATCAAGTTTTTTTTATTTTTCTTCTAGTGTCAACATATGTTATATCTTATATATGTTAAGGTGGTGGGAACATATGCCATGATTCTTTTTCATGGAACAGCAAATCTTGCCTTCGTAAATATTTTTCTCTACAGACTCGCCTGATTCTTATAAAATCTTACAAAGGAAACTGAACTGAGATAAATGAAACTGTATACCTCATAGAGACCAAATATTTGTGGGGGGGAGTTAGGTTCCAAATTAATATGACTATAGTCTAATGCTCTTAGTGATAACCAGATTATGAAGAAGGTGTTAGATTTAGGTTAGGTGGGAGGAGAGTCACAATGAGTTAAGAACTTTAAGACACCAGAGAAATGTAAGTCTTCTCAAGCAAACAGCAAGAGTGGGCTTTCCATGACAAAGGAGTCTCTGATGTCTTTGAGGATTAGGGTACCAAAAAAAATGTATAGAATGTCATAAAAAATGACTGTTTGGGGATATAACTTTTGCCAGAAATCAATTTTGTGCACAATGTTTCTAAGTGCTAGCATAAAAAATAAAGTCCTTGGGTGAGAAGGGAAGTGAGGTGTTTCTCTATTCTACAACCTTGTCTCCTCACTTAACCCAGTTTTGAAATATGATTTTTTTACAAGAATCTCAGGAGAATATTTTGCCGCTTCCCAATTAATGTTTTACTCTCTGGTAGGTAGGAAAGCCTTCCATTTGAATTTATATTGTGCCTATTTTCTTAGTAAATGATTCCTTCCTTCCTTCCTTCCTTCCTTCCTTCCTTCCTTCCTTCTCCCTTCCCTCCCTCCCTCTCCCCCCCTCTCATCTTGGGACTTTGAATGCAGGGACAGGTCAGTTCACTTTTATGTCAAGAGTAGCAGTCCATGGCTACAGCCACAGCTCCACTTCAGGCCTTTTTTTTCTGGTATTTAATTGATGATAAGAGTTTAACAGACTTTTCTGCCTTTGACATGCTCAGTTACTGTCCCTGAGCATTTTTGTTCAAGGCTGGTTTTCTATCACTTGAGCCACAGCTCCACTCTTAGCTTTTTAGTGATTATTTGGAAATAAGAGTCTCTTAATCCTTTCACCCAGCAGGTCCCAGATTAGTACAGGTGGCAAAATGTCAAAGTTTGAGAGAATGGCAGCTTGTCTTCATGTTATAGCTAACAATTTTTCCTTTATCTAATACTTTCATTTATGCCAGAAATTGACTTTTGCACTATTAAAACTCTTCTTTAAAAATCACTTACCTTTAGTGACTAAGGGATATTCCATATATCTATCTCTTGCTAGATCTAGGTATGGATATAGATATAGATATATCTGGTACCACATCAATCAAGACCAAATGATGAACTTTAAATCACTCCTGAGTACATGAACCATAGGCACTTGGCCAAATAGTGTTTTGTTTTGTTTTTTACTTTAATCCCTTTCCTTTCCCCTTCTCTGACTCTTTTATTTTTTCCCTTATTTTACTCATTAAGGTGAGTGAATGAAATGTTTGCATACCTCCCCAAATTCATGTAATCCTCAACCTCGACGTGATGGGGTGTCTTTGGGAGATCATTAGGCTATGAGGTTGTGAAACTGTTGTTTTCCACTTCCAGACCCATACTCCAAGAGTTCTACAAGTCTAGTCTGGCTAAGTACAACCAGACATAAAGAGACACAGGAAAGGGCAGAAAGAGATGGATTACTTGGTACAACTAGCTGTAGTGAGTCAGTACTCCATTCCCTCTGCATCCATCTTCAAGGCATGGACATAAGCTACAGGTTAACTGTGAACAGGGAAGGAGAGCTACACATAGTCAAACACGCCCATAACTGGTGTATTCTGGTCATCAGAAGTGGCTTCAAGGGTCTGACATGTATTGGCTCAGGTTTGCTCAAGGTGGGGCCATGTTACAGTACATCCCTGCTGCCTGGGCCATGGCCTAACGTTCCAAGATATCTGCGAAGTGACTGCAAGAGAGAATTGTTCAAGGCAAAGGACGGAGATACAAAATGGAAGTGTGGAGGGCGAGCTATTTTTCTGCCTCTAGCTAGTTTTTGAACTGGGGAGTCATGAAAGCAGCTCCAATTACCTACTGTAGTTGTAGACTTCCTGAATTGGGTGCTCAGAATTCTAGGGCTCTGTGTCCTTCAGGGAAGGGCAGACAGCAAACCTGGAAGAAAACTTTATTAGAACTTGACACCCTAAATGATGACACCTTACATTCAAGTCTTCCAGACTCCAAAACAAAATCTGGTTTTTTTTAACTCACTTAGTCTATAGTAATTTGATATAACAGCCAGAGAAAAATCTGACACATGGACTTAAGTATTTTTGAAAAGATGGTTAAAATCACCTCTAAACTTCATTTGTCTTTGAAAATTTACCCTATTTTCTAATATTGCTTTATAGATATTATTTTCCCAAAGATGATATTTCAGTAACTTCTGGAATTTGGAATAAACAATTTCTGATTTTGTAATCATTCATTAGTTGTTATGCCAAGAATAGTGGCATATTCCCAAATAGGGGAGAGGGATGTCTATAGAGCTGGCAGATTTGAGAACTTTTCAAAAGAGAAAAAAGAAAATACATATTATTATTATTATTATTCAATTGGCCAATTTATGTGTGTGTGTGTGTGTGTGTGTGTGTTTCCTAGTCCTGAAGCTTGAACTTGGGGTCTGGGCACTATCCCTGAGCTTTTGTGCTCAAGGCTAGTGCTCTACCCCTTGAACCACAGCTATATTTCCGTTATTATTGATTTATCAATGCTGGGACTTCAAATGATGGCCTAGAACTTCTCTGCCTTAATATTTGTTGTCTGAAAAACTAGAAGCCTAATCTGGGAATCCATGGCTCATGCCTGTAAGCCTAGCTAGTCAGGAGGCTGAGATCTGAGGATCACAGTTCAAAGTCAGCCTAGGAAGGAAAGTCCAGGAGGCTCTAATATTTAATTATTCACAGAAAAAGCCAGAAGTGGAGTTGTGGTTCAAATGGTAGAGTGTTAGCCTTGAGCAAAAGTAGTTCAGGGACAGTGCCCAGGCCCTGAGTTCAAGTCCCACAACCAATTAAATAAATAATAAATAAATAAATAAATAAATAAATAAATAAATAAATAAATAAATAAATAAAAGAGGGACCAGGAGTTTGGCCTAGTGTTTGCCTAGCATTCACGAAGACCCACCTGGGTTCAGTTCCTTGTTACCACATACATAGAAAAGCTGGAAGTGGTGCTGTTGCTCAAGAGGTAGAGTGCTAGCCTTGAGAAAACCCAAGAACAGTTCTCAGGCCTTGAGTTCAAGCCCCAGGACTGCCAAAAAAAATGAGAAAGAAAATAGAAAGCAAGAAAGAAGGAAAAAAATCTGTTTCATGAACTATTTTTGACAGGGATGGCCTGAAGATATTTAATATCAAGGACAAGTTAGAATGGCACATGTCTTTTCATCTTCTCTTGTGGTCATGTGACATTGAAAATCAAACACCATTCTTCCTCCTCCATCAGCTGTGAGGTTTTTTTTAAAAGAATTTATTAAAGTTATATTAACACATTTTTAACCCTTTGTTTCTGTACATTTAAACAATAACAAGTAACATCACAACAAAAGTTGTTTCACACAGAGAAAAAAAATAAAGGTAATGGCACGGCATCTATTGTGCCCTTGTGGTTCAAAAACCAGGTGTAAAATGATTGGTTCGCAAGCTCGTATTTAATACAAATAATACAGAACTAACTCCTTCTGGAGGGCTGCTTCAAAACGGCTTCTCTCTCTCACTCTCTCTCTCTCTCTTTTTTTCCTTTTTGTTTTTCAATCAGTCTTTTAAAACTAAGCTATCAGAACTACATAACAGTTATGTGTATATATATTTATTTTTAAACGCTACAAAGACTTTAAACAGCTGTTGATAAAAATTTTGGTAGAATCATGAGCTTCTTCTCTCATCTACATATTTAAAAGGAGAAATTGAAAATGAGAATGGGTCAAATATTGACCAATGAACTCGATAAACATCAACTCATGTAGCCACCTGGCAGAAAATTAAAAGAGTACAAAACAAAAGCTTTCCAAGTAGGGGTGAGGGGAGAGGAGAGGAGCCAATCAAGAACCAAGAAAAAGCACTCATCTCAGGCAGGGCTGACAAAGCTAAAGCTATTCTAAAGACTTGGTTACGAGGGACAGAGGCTGGGGCTGGGTCCCAGTCAGCGAGTTGTGGGAATGTAAGGAAGATGTCGATGGCTGTGCAAGTGATGAGGACGGGATGATGGGCGACTGCAGGGCGGCAGGTGGCAGGTCCAGGGCCCCGTTGGGACAGAGGGCAGAGGCCTTGCCGTGGGCAGCCTCGGCCAGCAGGAGCGCGGGTGGCGGAGGCATCATGGACAGATGAGCCAGGGGGTCAGGCTTCAGGGACAGCGAGAGTGGCTGGGTCTGCTCAGTCTGTGACTTGGCGTCTTGGGGAGGGGAGCCTAGCAGGTGTGTGTGGGGGGTGGCGAGTCTAGTAAGCTTCCATCTGAAGAGGGCGGCTGAGGCAGCTGCCTTCACCTTGTATGTAGCGAACTCACTTCTTTTTTCTCCTGCAGGGGCCGCACCAGTTATTCTGCTGATCAAGGCCAAAGCGCGCTCGGCATTTCTTAGGAGCGCTCAGGTCATGGGTCTCCCTGGCTGCTTGTCCCTTTTCCTCTTCTTCTTCTTCCCATAGTTATCCCGTGCGGACCAGCCAGGGTACCGCTGCATGTGAAGCTGTCGCTCCTTCCGGGCCAGCTCGTAGTACTTTGCTTGTTCTTCTCTAGACAGGATCTGGTGGATGGCTGCACTTTCTTTCAATGTGCACTCGGCCACATTGTGTTCATATACCTTGCTCCTTGGTGTTGTTCTTTTGTGGGGAGGGGGTTGCTACTCAACAATTAATGGAATCATCATGCTGTTGGACCAGTAGTATTTATTGCTTTAGAGGTTGCTTGTTGTACTTGTATGTTGTCTCTTTTTAAAATATGTTTTTTTTCCTTTTCTTGGAACTGTATAAAGTTTTTCCCCCCCTCCCTTAGCATAAGCATCTTATATATAACAACTCATTTGTACAAGGTTTTTAAGTTTATATATAAAAATGTGTATATATATTTTTTTGTTTCCCTTTTTTGAGTTTTATTTTTTTTTCTGTCTGAAACCCAGATACCGCCAAATGGTCGTAAATAGTTGCATCGAGGATCAGTAGCATTAACAAAAGTTGCTTTAAAAGCCATTAAGTAAAACAAGACTTGAACTGTAGTGAGGGAATTTTAGATGCTGTCTGAGCAGCAGGGGAACCGCCCTTGTTTTGCCCCCACCCTTGAATCCTAGTCAGATGCCCTGCACCCTAGGGACATGGACTGACTGTGTGCAAAACTCTATGTGCCAAAATTCTCAGTGACTTTAGCTTTCTCCCTCTTTGATGCTGTATTTTCTGTTCATCATGTTTTGCCGTGATGTTATATAGGTAGATTTGTATGTAGTTTTAATGTCACCTATAACAAAATGTGTTTGATAGCAGATTGTCCAGAAAGCATTTTAAATGAAGAGGTATAAACCCTTCAGGGCCTAAATTCTGTATATTAGATTACTCTTAAATGAAAAATCCAGCTGCCACTTCTATGGACGTATATTACATACAAGTAGGTAGCGAACTTTAAAAATAAAAAAAAAACTAGGCATGTTGATGTTGCAAATGCTGTATAAAGCTAAGACCTGTTCATTCAGTGCCATTGTAGTTGACATGAAGCGATTGTAAAACTGTCTCCGATTTTTCTCTGGTTTATTAAAATGCTAACTATAACATTTTTTCTCTTTTTTTGTGAATACTTTGAATGTTTCCTAACAGTTGTGATGTTACTGTTCCGTTTTATGCTCTTATTCCAAGTTCATTTTGAATGGTTTGGAAGCCATTTTTGTAATGAATAAATGTCCATGCTGTACAGTTCCTGTAGCATGCCGTTCTGGATTAATAAAAGCAACTTAGTATGTGCAGAGAAAAATAAGAATTTATTAAAGTTGATTTTTACATCATATTTTAAATGACAAGTTTAACATACAAGTGTTCAAGGAGGGAATCTCTATTTACAATCACTGGGACTTAGTATTGAGAACTTAATCACAATTAGGCTAAGGGTTTGTATGTCATAAAAACATATTAATTTATGAAATAAAACATTATGTCTATAGAGTCATAGGTTTTTATGTCTATATAGTTATGTTTCTATTTCCATTACCATGCCCATAACTTTGGGTATGCAGTTATTGAGTCCTCGTTCTTGTACTCTTTGGATTTAATAGCCACATATTAAGGATACCATGCGCCTTTTGCTCCTTAGGTCTTGACTTGTCTCACTCAACATGATTCACTCTAGATTCATCCACTTCCCTGCGAATGTCATTATTTTATCTTGTCTGTTGGCTATGTAGAATTCCATTGTGTATATATACCACATTTTCTGTATCCATTCATCTGCAGTAGGGCATCTGGATTGTTTCCATCGCCTGGCTATGGTGAATAGTGCAGAGATGAACATAGCTGAGCAGGTGTCCTTATAATATCTTGGGTCATGATGTTTAGGGTAGATGCCCCATCAGCCATCAGTTTTTATGTACCATATACAGTCCCTTCTTACTGGACCTTATGCATCACTGCTGGAAGAGGAAAATTTCTGTTTTTCCTTCTGGGTCATTATGGAACACACAAATTAAATGAAACGTTACAAAAGGAGGCTGTGTGTGTATGTGTGTGTGTGTAAACAAATGATAGATACAGACAGACATTTTAGAGTATGTAATCCAGATTTGTGATTGCCCTACCTAAGCCTCCTGAGCGCTGAGATTATAGGCAGGTAGTGTCACACCATGTCATAATTATACTTTTACCTTTGATTGTGAACTAAAAGTTCAGCACAAAGTACTGACAATTTTTCTTAAGTATACTGAAAATATCAGTAAAAGACATTTTTAAAGACTCAGTGCCAAGTGTTTATAATGAACAGAAACAGAAGACTCCATTTTATTCAATGATTCTGCAAGTGTGAACAAGAGCCCAAAGGTTCTGAAATAGAATGGCACTTGAGGGATACTTCATCACAGAACTTTTAGCATTTGGGAATAATGACTACATTTAGGGTGCTCAGACAAAGGTAGTATTTATATAGCAACAAATCTGACTCTGGACTAAAGTAGATTACCAAAAGATCAGAGCTGGGCACTGGTAATTCATGCTTACAATCCTAGCTACTCAGGAAGCTGAGATCTGAGGATCGCAATTCAAAGTTAACCTGGACAGAAAAGTCAAACTGTTATCTCCAATTAACCAGCAAAAAGACAGAAGTAGCACTTTGGCTCAAGTGGTAGAGAGCTACCCTTGAGCAAAAGAGCTCAGGGACAGTGTCCAGGGCCTGAGTTCAGCCCCGCACTGGTGAATGAAAGAAGGCTGGGGAGAGAAAGGAAGAAAGAAGGGAGGGAGAGAGGGATAAGATCTCAAATAGATGAGCCCCCAACTAGAAGCAGGATTTGAAATTCCATCTCTCAACCTGTAATGCTCCTTTGCTTAATATTTAGGAGAAAGTCACTGAAAGAACACTTGCGATTAGAATGTTCAGTTACAAGATCATTTGGAGAAGCATGAACTGGTAGAGTGTTCAGTAATGACTAGGATATAAGAGCTGGAAATTTGATATATAAAACTCCTTCCCTTCCTCAAAAGACTAAACATAAAGCTCCCCTATAACCCAGCAATTCCACTACTTGGCATTTACCCAATCGTCCAAGAATAAAGACAAACTAAAGCCACTAGCACAACGATGTTCATTGCAGCACTATTCACCATAGCAAAAATATGGAACCAACCCAGATACCCCTCAGTTGATGAGTGGATCAACAAGATGTGGTATTTATACACAAAGGAATTCTATGCTGCTGTCAGAAAGAATGATATTGCCCCATTTGTAAGGAAATGGAAAGACTTAGAAAAAATCATATTAAGTGAAGTAAGCCAGACTCAAAGGAACATAGACTCAAGGGTTTCCCTCAATGGTTTCTACTGTCATAATCAGTAGAAAGCTTGGCTTCTCCTACCAGAGATTTACAATAGAACAAAACATAGATGCATAAGGCCATGTAGTATGACGCTAAATGAAAGGACCTCCAGGATATAGAAACAAAAGCCATATAATGAGTAATTGTTATCCTTAATATTCTGTGTTATCTCTCATCTCTTTTACTGTCCCTTGGTTATCTCATATTGTTACAGTATTTCACCTTGTTATCTGATATATGCGTATTTGGTTATTTGAAATTGGATACGGAAGGGGGAAAAACAAGATGAGGGGTGGGGGTGGGGGGAGGGAAATGGGGACCAAGACATGAGAAAAGGTATTAATGTATGTGAAGTAATTCACCCTCTATATGGTGAATATAATGTAACCCTCTATTAATTACAATAAAAATGTATGGGAAAAAAGACTTGAAAAAATAAAAAATAAAACTCCTTCCCTTCAAACACACAGATGTGAAGTGACTTTTTTGGGTCAATATGGCATTTGTGCTGAGAGACTATGTCATTTTTAATATATGTTGAGGAAGAAAAGGGCTTAGATTTTCTTTTTGCTTAGTTCAAAATCTGTAATGTTAAACACAGACATATCCACACCATTGTGCAGCCTAGTAGGGAACACAGTTATAAATACTTTAGTATGGTCACCTAAAGGAACAATAATTTGGAATAAGAACACTGATTTAAACATCTGAGCTATCACAGTAAGTTGTGGAGCAGTACAATCATATTCTTAGCATTATGACATGGAAAAGATAAGATGGCATTCATTGTCAACACAATTATGTTTCCTTCCAGAGATTGAGTCCTGAAAATGTTTGCCAATGTGAATATGAAAAGCCCTTGAGGAATATATGTATATATATGCATATATATATATATATAGGTGCTGGTCTGTGGCTTAATTTTAGGGCTTAGGTGCTCTCCTTGAGCTGTTTTACTTAAGACTAGTGCCGTACCACTTGAGCCACAGCTCCACTTCTGGCTTTTTGGCAGTTTATGCCTGAGCTAGCTTGGAACCTCTCTTTTCAGAACTCAGCTTGTTCGGTAGCTAGAATTATAGTGTACAGGCTTAATGTCCTTAGGGATAGAAAGATTTGTCCTGAAATTTTGGTGTTGAAAGAAAGGGATTTGACTATGACTCTAGAGACATAATGTTTTATTTCATAAATTAATATGTATCTATGATATACAAACCCTTAGCCTAATTTTGATTATGTTCTAAAAACTAAGTGTCAGTGATTGTATATAGAGATTCCCTTCTTGAACACTCGTTTGTTAAACATGTCATTTGAAATATGATATAAAAATCGATGTTACTAAATTAATAAAAAAGAAAGGGATTTGAGTATTGGCAACAATATTAATATTAGACATCTCTGTGTCTGTTTCTTCATTTCCTCTGCAAGTATTTTTAAGGCCCTCTCTCTCCTTGTCAAAGATGACACCATGCTGAGATTAAGACATTTCCAATAGTGTTTTCAAGGACACTACTCTCAAACTAGGGGCTTCCTTATAAGCAAGTAAGTAGAATTGTGCACAGTGATTCAGGGTAGAGGTTTTATAAATTATATTTTTATTATCTTAAGTAGTTGTACAAAGGAGTATCATTCCACAAATTAGTATGTAAATACAATACACCTTGATTAATGTCCTCCCTTCCATCATTCTCCCCCATCCCTCCTAATCCAACCCCTTCCCTCATTTTTTTTTATTTCATAGGATATGTCTTGGATATTATGAATACATTCTCTCCACTTCCTGTCTTCATTCATCTCCCCACTCCTCTTACCCTTCTCCCTAGTACCTTTCAGGTTCCAGTTTCCTATTAATTATTTTGTTTAATTATGAAGGTATTGCCCCCCCACCGAAGGAATTAAAATTTCCCCTACAAATATCGTTCTTCAGTCAATATACTTGTGCACTGTATACACACTGTATGTGTTTATTTGCACATTAATAAATTAATTTTAGCTTCCACATAGGAAGCTGTCTGGGCCTGACTTACTTCTTACTGGGAGCTGCTCTAAACGATGTTTTTAAGTTGCTAAATTGGCAATGTCCCCATGTTATTTTGCTGCACCCATGAAAAACATAGTCCCTTGGATTCAGCTAAATAATAAAGACTATTGCCCATTTAGGGCCATGTTTTCCCAGAAAGTCCATCTATCTATTGTGCACCCCATGAGAGATCTGTGACATTATCTAAGTAACAGTACTTTGGGATTTTTCTCACTCATGGGTGCTGGCCTTTGAAGTGGAAGGTCAAAATAAACTTGCAGATTACACTGAAAGGGAGAATATTTACTTTGTTGTATCTGAAATCTCCTTCTTGTATTTGAAATCTCCCATTTCCACAGGCCAAAGTCCAACACTGGTTGGCTGAAGAATCAATTCCAGAGCAATACCATTTCTGCTTTTCTATTCACCTTTTCTCCACTTGGCATACATCTGCATGTCATCATTTACTGAAACTCTAGTTTGTTGTTTATATATTTTTTCCAATTTCTCAAATATTTATATTTGAATCAGTTAGGGTCGAGTGACATGAAATGTACTCTTAAGAACTTCAATTAGAGATAGCTACTGCAGAAAATTAGGCACTATGTAATGTAAGTGTGAATATAAGTCAAGTAGAATTTCCAGGGTTGCACTGGGGTTTGTTTTCAGAATCAACTCACCAAAAATGTTATCTAAAAGCCATGGTTGGTAAAGTTGAGTGCTAGTGACTCATGTCTATGATCCAAGCTACTTGGGTGGCAGGGAGTGGGGAGGGGTGTTGGTTGAGATCTAGAGGATCAGAGTTCAGAGTTCAAGTCTAGCTGGGATGGGAGAATTATAAGACTTTTTCTTTATAGTCAGTAAAAAGTAGGGATGGAAGTGTGGCTTAAGTGGTAAATGACCAGTTGAGCAAACAAACCAAATAAGGGTAAAGCTCTGCAATAAAATTCTGCCCCTCAGCTGGGTGTGGTAGTTCACTCCTATAATCTGAGATAATCAGGAGACAGATCTGAGGATCGCAGTTCAAAGCCAACCTGGGCTCTAAAGTCTGTGAGACTCTCATTTCCAGTTAACCACCAGAAAACTGAAAGTGGAGCTGTGGCTCAAGGAGTAGGGCGGTAACCTTGAGCTGAAGAGCTCAGGGCCAATGCCCAGACCCAGAGTTCAAGTCCCATGACCAACACACTCAGACACACAGACACAGACACACACAGCCACACACAGACACACAACACACACACCCACACACACGCACATGCACACGCACATGCACGCACTGCCCCTCAGTAACCTCCCCTCAAAAAAGAAGGAAGTGTTATAGCAGAGTTGTCAATCTTCGAGCATTATGTGAGTAAGCCTTGAACAGAGGCTTTTCCAATGCAGACTTATCCATTTGACACAACTACCACTGAAATCTGTGCCAGCCCCTGCACTGCCATTCTACATCCATGAGCACCAGTCTCACTGGTAGAATGTAAAAGGCCCCTACACATGTAACCATGTGGGAAAGATTTAGAAAACATCTTTCAAGTTCCAGGAGTTTCATGAGCAAAAACTCAGGACAGAATAAATCTGGTTTGGGATTCTTTATGTCAGTGCAAAAATGGAACCTGGGGTCCGGGACACTGTCCCTGAGCTCTTTTGCTCAAGGCTAGTTTCTACAACTTTGAGCCACAGTTCCATGTCCAGTTTTCTTTTGGTTAATTGGAGATAAGAGTCTCACAGAGTTTCCTGGCTAGGCTGGCTTTGAACCATGATTCCCAGATCTCACCCTCCTGACTAGCTCAGATTAGAGATGTGAGCCACCAGCACCTGGCTCTTTCATTTAAATGTTTCTTTAAAATGGAATATTCTGTTGGTCATTTCTGTAATAAAATATTCAAACTACTGCACAAATGTATGCATGTGAGTAAAATATTTATATTTCAGTTGCTGAGTCAAAGCACTCATCTGTCATCTATCAGATATCATTAATAGATGATAATCTAATATTTTGGGATTGAGGGGCATTTTATTTTTATCAGTCAGGGTCTAGGTGCTGTACCTGAGCTTCTTTGTGTTCAAGGCTAGTGCTCTACTGCTTTGAGCCACAGTACCACATCCAGTATTTTTCCCCCATCCTGGGGCTGGAACTCAGGCCTGAGCACTGTCCTTGGGCTTTCCTCAAGGCAGCGCTTCTAGCTTTTTCTATATTTGTGGTACCGAGAAATGGAACCCGGGTCTTCATACATGCTAGGCAAGCGCTCTACCAATAGGCCAAACGCCTGGCCCAACCACATCCAGTTTTTGAGTGGTTAATTGGAGATAAGAGTCTCATGGAAACTTTTCTACCCAAGCTGGCTTCAAACCACAATCCTCAGATTTTAACTTCCTGGGTAGGTAGGATAACAGATGTGAGCCACTGGCATCTGACTCATATCACTTTTAAAAGAATGTCATGAGGAACAAAAGAAATTATGTCAAGATGAACAAAAGAAATAACTGAGAACTCAGCCCTCCCAGTATGGTCATAATATTAGATGCAAAATCTCTTATCTAAGGCAGAATGATTTCATGTTTGGTTAACAAATATGGTAAAAACCTATCCTGGGTTTTTTCTTAAAGTGCAAATCCCAAACAATGCACTCTTTGGGCTTTTGAATTCCTTAAAAGCTCTCCAGCCTAGAGGGTCATTGCATTGTCTAGTTTCCGTGAGTTCTGTTTAATTCCTTGTGAAAGTTTTCCTACTGTTCTTACCACACACAACCCTGCCTCAGAATTGCAATCTTCAGTTTTCTCCAACTCCTGGAAAACAATTACTTGTTTTAAATTCAAGCCCACAAAGTGTGTCTAAAATTTAAAAAAATAGGCCGGGAGTTTAGCCTAGTGGTAGAATGCTTGGCTAGCATGCATAAGGACCCAGGTTTGATTCCTCGGTACCACATACATAGAAAAAAAAAAGCCAAAGGGGTGCTGTGGCTCAAGTGGTAGAGTTCTAGCCTTGAGAAAGTCCAAGGACAGTGCTCAGGCCCTGAGCTCAAAGCCTAGGACTGGCAAAATAAAATAAAATAAAATAAATACAAACCATTAAGCTGGGTGGTGGCTCACACCTATAATCCTATCTTCTTAGGAGGCTGAAATCGAAAGATCACAGTTCAAAGCCAATCTGAGTTGGAAAGTCCGTGAGACTCCAATTGATGAGCAGACTCCAATTGAGGAGCAGAAACCCACAAGTGTAGCAATGGTTCAAGGTTGTAGAGTGCTAGCTTAAGCAGAAAAGCTCATGGACCTGATCTCAAGCCTCAGAACCCACAACAACAAAAAGGCAACTGACCCTTGAACAACACAGGTTCCCATTTGAGCCCCCATATATGTAATTTTTGCATTTTAGGGTCTTATGGCAACTCAATGACAATTTCACAGACAAAGCTCATAACCAGGAAGTATTAAAAAAACATAGGAAAAAAGTTTGAGATGATGACAACTGCATGAAGTCTATGCTGATAATAATTGAATTTATTTACTGATATATCATACAGCAAATTTATGATAAAATTAAACTTTGGAAAAACCTAAATAGATAAGCACCAATTGTACATGGCACCATTTCTAGTTGAGTGAGTTGTAAACAAATACAAATATGTTATATTAAATGAAAACAGACAACTAGAATTAAAATGAATTGTAATGATATTGTAATATAAAACTGGGACCACCACTTGTTACTATTGCAGAAAATTGTATAGTGATTTTCTTTTGGGGGGAATGCCAGTTTTGGAGCTTGAACTCAGGACCTAAGCATTATCTTTGAGCTATCATGCTCAAGGCTAATGCTCCACCACTTGAGCCACAGCTCCATTTCTGACTTCTTGGTGATTAATTGGAGGTAAGAGCCTCACAGACTTTCCTGCTCCAGCTGACTTTGAACATGATTGTTAGATCTCAGCCTTTAGCATAGCTAGGACTGCAGGCTTGAGTCCTGGGACCTGGTATGTACAGTGATGTTTAACCACCAGTTTGAGATCAGGAGTTTGTCTCATGTCAGCTTAAGAGTCAATTGGAATTTGATAAATTTGACAGTAAATTTCATTATGAAGTTTCAAAATAACTTTCAGACATTCTCTCCTAGACACAACTGGTATGGCCAACTTAAGTCCTCATTTTAATTTCTTCTCTCCTGAACTACCTCTATCCTCTATCTCTTTAATACCTCCTGGCTGCTATCTTGCTGCAAACACAAAGGGCCATTTCCATTTCTCCTGTGTCTCTGGGAAATTCTGCTCATCACAATTATTCTTTGTTCTTGCTTTTTGTAGTAGGCTCTTTTGAGAGAAACTGGGTTACAGCCTTCTCTGTGCCTTTGTATAATGTCTTCATGAATTGATTATTAAAAGCTGGCACTGCTGGCTCACATCTGTAATCCTAGCTACTCAGGTGGCTGAGATCTGAGGATCATGGTTTGAAGCCAGCCCAGGCAGGAAAACTCAAGAGACTTTTACTTGAACTATGATTTGGCCATATCCCTTGCAATTTTCACCTGCCAATTTGGCATATGTGTTTTCAAGCTACTAACATTATTGATCAAAAGCCACTCTGAAGATTTGAACTTATGTAAATAAATGCCTTTGTCATCGGATTTGAACTTGTGGTCAGTTGAGGCTAGCCCGCATACTCGGTGGAGGAAGGGAGAGTCATGGAACTGAGGCTCAATGAGTTGGCATTGGTTTGTATTCTGGTTCTTCTAGTGATGGGCAGAGTGATGTCTCAGCAAGCTATATAACCTTTCTAAGACTTGATTTATTCATCTGGAACATGGAGATGATAATTGTACCTGACAACCAATTCTTACAGAGATCAAAGGTGGTACTACAAGTGACCCACTTAAAATAACTTACTGCAATTCTAATGTGTTTGTCCCCCTTAATTCATCCTGATGTTAGAAGATGTGAAACAGGATGGTAATTTGCAGATCTGTTTTATCATCTCCCCAAGTCAGCAAGTCTATTTGGTACTTTTTTTTTTACTAAATCATATTTTGAACTCAGAACTTGGGTCAAAGCTAGGGCTCTCTACCACTTGAGCCATAGCTCCACTTCCAGCCTTTTCTGTATCATTGATTGGAGATGAAAGTCTCATGTGCATTTCTGCTCAGACTGGCTTTGAACTGTGATCTTTAGATCTCAGCCACTAGAGTAGTTAGGATTACAGGCCACCATCACTCAATGTTAAACTACATTAAAAAAAAACAACAACTCAATGGAACATAGATGATTGTCAATATATGTAAGATGGCATGAGTGTGCCCCATTTTTATTTACTCTCACAGTAAATAAAGTCCCTTCCATGAAAGGTCCTTGCTCTTCTACCTAACAGAGCTCCTTGGCTTAGCCAAGTCGTGCATACAAGCCTTTATCTTCTCTCACTGGAAAGAATGATCTATCACTCCTATCACTAACAGCAATAGAATATATTGACATCATAGTTAACATATTTATTAAGAGAATGGAAGCACAGAGAAATTAAATAAACTAAGGTTTTACAGCATACTCATGGATGACTTAGCTGAGATTCGAACACTAGGATTTTGGAATCAGCCTCCTACCTTATACTGGTTATCCTGTCATATCACACTACTTAAATAAAACTAAATATTAACTTAGAAGCCATTTTATTCCTTGCATTATGAAAAGGCTATTCTGGCTGGTCAAGTACTTATGGCATCAATTCTAATTTTTTCATCTGTTAGCATGCATTTCAGAGATTTTTTTCCAGAAGTTAAACAATAACAAAATATTTTGGGGCCAGGAGCATGCATGCTCTACTGGTAGAGTGATTGCCTAGCATGCACAATGCCCCAGGTTCGGTTCCTCAGTACCACATACACAGAAAAGGACGGAAGTGGTGCTTTGGCTCAAGTGGTAGAGCACTAGCCTTGAGAAAAGCCCAAGAATAATGCTCAGGCCCTGAGTTCAAGCCCCAGGACTACCAAATACATATATATATATATATATATATATATATATGTGTGTGTGTGTGTGTGTGTGTGTGTGTATACACATATATATTGAAAAAAAAAAGAATTAATATTAAGAAAGGTAAGCTGGGCCATTGGCTCATGAGTAGCTAGTAATCCTCGTTACTCAGGAGGATGAGATCTGAGGATCACAGTTCAGAGCCAGCCAAGGCATAAAAGTTCATGAGACTCTTACCTCCAATTAGCCACTAAAATACCAGAAGTGGCACTGTAGCTCAAGTGGCAGAGCACTAGCCTTCAGCTGAAGAGGTCAGGGACAGCACCCAGGACTAGAGTTCAAGCCCCATGATAGACAAAAAAAAGAAAAAAGAAAAAAGAAAGAAAGGTAGTGATCTTAGCCATTTTGTTTCTGCATAGTTATGCAAATATGTATTGGCCTTGCTTGTGAAATAGAAAGGTAAATCTAGGCCCACTCTTATTAGACTCTGCTGTTCCTTGATTGTAAGGTAATTCATTCAATTACATCTTATGAATAGTTCAGCAGAAAGTTTATGTCCACTGAATGACATTGTGCCCCTAACATCTCATCTACCATATATATAATCTCAGCATTCACCAAACATGGCGTTGTGAGTTGAAACTCACAGTGAAACATGAATTAGGATCTCTGGTCTCTAGCACATATACCTGACTGAGATGCAATATGATGATCACAAATAGATTTCATGGAAGGAGGCAAGCTGGATTGGGAGTGGACAAGAAAAGCTTCTGAGAGGAGTGGATCCTTATATTCAGTCCCTAAGGATGATGAGAGGCTGTCTTTGTGAGCACACTGGGAAAAGTATAGCTGAGACAGCGATAGGGGACTTGGGGTCTTTGTGTGGATATAAGCAGTTAAATGTGGGTTGCTTGTTAGGTTATCTTGGAATTGTAGTAGAAAAATAACACTAGAATAACAAGAAGGGCTCCTGTGCTGCTTGACTCTCATTTGGTTTTTCATTGTAATTTTTCTGCATCCTAAGTATATGAAAAGAACATTTAAATGACACAGAACATGATGCTCAGGCTATAGAGATAGTTTGAACCTAAACTAATTTTGAAATATGTGTTCTTAAGGAAGAGTTGTATGAATGTGTATATATAGTCATTTCTAACCTTTCAAGGCATGGAGTTTTGACTATATATACATATATGTATGTATCTATACAGAAACCAGATATTTTATGCTACATTTACAAGAAACATAAAGAAAATCTAGTATGTTTGATACAGTATATAGGTATTAATATGTATATATGCTATGTATATATATAACATGTTTACATATATATTATACTATATAGTATATGCATATAATATATACTCTATTATATACATTATGTAATATATACAAATAATATGATATATTCATCATGATATATTATAATATTGTGTGTATGATATATATTATATAATATGTATGTTATATAATATGTATGTTATATAACATAAATATACATTATATAACATATGTATGTGTATGTGTTACATAACATATATATTATATGGATATATACAGACTGTTTGTAAATGATTACAATTTTGTCTTCTATGAACACTCAGATCTATGGAAGAGTTTTTATTACAGCACTAAACCGCATAAGAATTTAATATTTTGTTCAGATACCATTTGTTACTTTGGCTTTCTTTCCAGCCTTTTCTGGAATTACCTTTTAGATTACTAAAATCATGGGCATCTATTATATCATCTTGAGCCATGATTCTTTTCATAGTTGACATTTAATTTTATTTGTAATCTCATTTGCTGTCTTACTTGAATTTTACTTTCCCTATTATCTAACTGCCTACTTCTTATTTGCAAGTTCAGAGCTTCCTCTCTAAGGGCTCATTTACATTTTTATGTCTCCTACACAGACAAACTCCTATAAATAAAAAGTATTCAAAGGTGAGTTGAGCTCAATTGCTCAGTGATTTTGAGTTACAACGCTTTCAACTTTGGGAATCTTCTGAGTTAAAAAGCAGCTTTATAAACAAGTGTAAATGCTTTACTTATCTTTTATTCTCCAATTAACCCTCTGCAGTAGTCACATAGAGTGAGATTTTTAAATCATTGGGGGGTGGGGAGAGAGTGTTGTATTCTTTTTGGAAATTTAGTTTTTTTGGTTGAGAATTCTTTCAGGCTCATATATTTTTATTAACATTCATCTAGTAAACAATTGACCTAACAGACAACTGAAAATAAGAGACTACCTCTCTCTTGAAGTGCAAGGGTTAAAACATTTGTGATTATTTTAAAAAGCAAACGTATCGACTTGGGTTACTACACTAGTTCAAAAACAGGCCACATACTGACACTACATTCCCCTCATGCATTGTTCTTTTAAAGGTATTAAAATATGTGGGTTCTATATTGACCCACAGAAAGCCCATCACAAATTTAATGTTTTGTGTATCAAATAACTACCTCATGTGTACTATGAAAATTTTATGTATCATTAAGCCCAAGGTAATACTCAATAGTAAAAAGCTGCAAATTTTCATATGGATGGATGTCAGTATATCTAGATAGTAAATAAATGGTAATCCTATCTACCTATATTAAAAAAAATAGACTATCTTTTCAGATTTTACATACCCATCATTCTAAGGAGAGGTACGAAGGATTTAAGATTTTATGATCAACTGCCAGAAGAAAGTCAGTTCCTGCAGTATCTCATTAGCTCTGATTTTAATTTTTATGATTTACAAGACACTAAATCCACCTAAAAACATGTAATTGTTCTGAGATGGTTCCAATGTTAAATCTACAATCTATTAGGAAGAATATCAGTGCTAATCAACATGACTACAAATATACTCACTTGCAGAGAAACATTCTGGTCATTTGAAAAAAGAGAAAAATCACAGCAACAAACTGGGGAACACTCCCATACTGGATACTTATCTGGACAAGGCACACAAGTTCTAGTCAGCAGAACTGTTGGTCAGGTTAATGTCAGGCCACATGTAAAAATCAGCCTACAAACTTCCAGACTAACCTTCCAAGGCAGCAGAACTGGTCCAATTCCTCTCAGAAGTAGTTTGGTACTGTCCTACCCACCCCAACCCAGAATCTGAAGTTAAATCAAAAGAGCAAATGGGAGAAAAAGTGAGCGGATGTGTAAACTCTTCGCACATTCTTATTGCTGTATTAAGTTTTGAAGGTGAGCACACCTACTATAACTGTATTGTTCCAGGAAGCAGAGTAGGTGCAATGGTAATTAGAAAATAGACTGTTAGAAAAGTAAAAACATGTTTCAAAATCTACAATAAACCTGTATCCAAAGGAGTCTTATATGTCAGTAATATGCTGAGTTCTGTGGTACAGCTTTGCAATGGGCTCCCTTGGGCACGGCTCACTTCCTGCCTGTTGAGCGGGAACATGCTACACAGAGCTATGATGGTTTCTACTGAGTGGTAAAATTCACAGATGTTACAGGTTACTCATGTCAGGATCATTCCTTGTGCAATGGTTGATGTAGATGAAGATAAAGTGGTTTCTTGGTCAATAGTTGTCATTTCTTTCGTTTAAAGTCAGTGGGTTTCCTGTATAGTTCTATTATAATCGGTCCAGGTTTTATTTCATCCATCTCCATGAAAGCAAAACACCTGGTGCTGGTAAACCTCTTTTTAGGCTTGTAGTGTTTAAATTCAAAGAAGATAGCTGCACCTTGGGTTAACTTTTCAACATGCTTCTGGAGCTCAATATCCACATTAAAATGGACATACGCGTCTTCTTTTCTTGAAGCCACAGGGGTATCTTGCACAGGAGTTAAATCTATGCCATTCAAATCTTTTACACTAACTGTACTATAGGGGTCGATGCACTGCCCAGCATCTTTCAGACCAATTTTCTCAATTCTGACAGTGAGGAACGTCATTCCAGGTTCCGATGGCAATCTGGGTAATAAAGCACCGGGAACTGGAGCAGGGACAGAGTCAGGAGACCCTGCTCCAGCTCCACCGTCTTCTTCATCTTCTTCAGATTCCAAATTCTCTTCTTCACCAGGTGCTAAAATTCTTCTTAATGGTACAGGCTGCACATGAAGTGGAAATCCTTTATTATATGTAAGAACGTTCTTTAGCACTCTGTACCATGGTCCATACTGCAAACATTTCTCCTAAGAGAGCATTTTTGGTTCTAGCTTCTTCAGGTCCTTCTTGGGACTGTGTGGACGGTAGAGCTGCACTTCACCATTCCAAGCGTGTTGCGATGTTGCCCGGGGTTCTCTTTTGCTCTTCTGTGAATTCTGAATTACTGTGTGGAGCTCGGCCTCTTTTTGTAGATGTCTTGCTAATGTCTGATGCTCGTCCACCGCCTCCCCCAGCTGGCCCCACGAGTCGAGGTCGGCGCCTCTCCTCCAACTGGCGCCCCAGCGCTGCAGCGGACTCCGGGTCACCTCCGACAAGGCCAGTGCCCACCCCGGCCCCTCAGGAAGCAAGGCCGCGTTCTAGAGCGCCATCCTCCCCGGGCCTGGCCCCGACATTAACAGGGCAGGAGGATCCGCTAGGGCCACCGCCGCTGCCACCCGCCAAGGAGCCGACTTGGCGGCTCTGAAGTGGCCGCCCCGCCGCGGCTCCGCCCACCGGGCCCCGCCCCGCGTTAGGTTGAGGCCGCCCCGCTCAGCCCCTGCCGCCGCCGCCTCCATGTCGGAGCTTCCCTCCTCTCTGAGTCCTGGCCGCCTTTCTCCTTCCTCTCCACGGACTATACCCACGCCACAGAGAAGGACCGGAGAGGAGAAGGTAGACGGGACGCGGAGGCGGAGGCCCCGAGCGCCGTGACCGGGCTGCAGCGGCGTGGAGCCCTCCGCCCCCCGCGCGAGGCGCCCGGCCGCCTCCTCTTTGGAAATTTTTTATCTGAAATTTGAGGGTATCAGGAGACATTAGTAAGTTTTAGGTGAATAAGTCATTAGCACACACATGCTTTGCTAGTCTACCTACCATATTTCCCTGTAATTATTTGAAGTAACTACTCCTCAAAAATTCAAGATCAACACCAAAAATTGGATTACTGGGGTTTTTGCATTTGGGTTGTTTTTGACCGGGGGAAAGAGGGTGGGGGGTAGGTAGATAAGGGGGGTTGAGGTTAGGATTATCTGCCAGTCCTGGGGCTTGAACTCGGGGCCTAGGTGCTGTCCCTGAGCCTGGATTACTGTTATTCCACCTAAAGCACGAGTGGATTGTTATTTTACCAAAAGCATAAGTAGAATCTTCTCATGTGCTCTATACTGAGGCATTTGCAGGGGTGCAGGAGATGAAGACAGAGACAGGTTCTGTGGGTGCAGAGTTGGTAAATGAGATCCTCCTAAGTGCAGGAAATGTAAAGCTCAGGAAATGGAGATAATATAGGGACAACTTGGAGCGGCAGAGAAGAGTTGACTTGAAGCACTTAATCACCTGAGTACAAATATCAAGAAGGTGAAAAGCAGGGCAGGAATGTATCCAATGCAGTCTTATTGGGAAGACATGGGAGATCACAGGTCCTTCGCAAGGCTCTTGGTGTTACTGATAGGAATCTCAGGCTTAAACAGAATGGTGGGAGAGGAGCAGGTTCCGCATAGGTAAACAGTCATCAGGGAGGTCGTTACCTCTAGAGGGTGCACTTTGGCTCCCTTCTCAGCTGATTCCTTCTGCTTACAGGGGCAGCCTCAGGACCCATCAGGGGGTGGTTACTTCGGGATGGGATGGATTATGGTGGGTGTGGTCTGCCTACAAGACTTGCCTTGCCTTGCTTTCATTGCAAGCGCAACCATTGGGGAACTCAGGAACACGTTTGGAAGACTGGAGGAGCTGTTGTCCAAGTTGGCAGCTGATGAATCATGGACCCCATGGTCTAGTCACATGGTGGGAATACCTTTGCTCCTCTTGGTGTCCTTAGGCTTAGTGGGAGAGCTTTAGATGAACATGCCTTCCCTTACTCCTTACCGACCAGCAGTTCTATTAACAGAGCTGAAAAACATCCAAACCAAAGGGATTTGTTTTGTTCTCTGTGTGTGTGTGTGTGTGTGTGTGTGTGTGTGCGCACGCGTGTGTGTGTCCTGGGGCTTGAACTCAAGGCCTAGGAGCTGCCACTGAGCTTTTATTTCTACTCAAGGCTAGCACTCTACCATAGCTCCACTTATAGCTCTTTGGTAGTTCAATGAAGATCCAAGTCTCACAGACTTTCCTGTCCAAGATGACTTTGAACAGCGATCCCCAGATCTCAGCCTCCTGAGTAGACAGGATTACTGGCATAAGCCACCAGTTCCCACCCATGCCAAAGCTTCAAGTGAGCAAAGAAGACAGATACAAAATGAAGGCAAGAGAAGACAAGATTCACCTTCTTTTTGGTACACAATGAATATTTGCGAGCCCAAGTGGAGAGGCATTGCTGTTAACATCCTTGATATAAATTGCTAGTAGTAACCCTAGGAAATGTTCAAGCCATCCTAGTAACCAGCAATGTAGGAAAAAAGTGTCTAGTGCAGAAAAGTTGGAGAGATACATTTCTGAAAGAGAAAGAGGGAAGTACCATACTAGGATGCAAACTAACCTAAAAAAAAAAAAAAGATGATGCTGGTAAGATCAATCAGGTTTGTAGAGTCAAGGACAAGTTCATGAAGGATAGAAGGCTGTTTTGATATCTAAAGCATAATTGGGGATTTGCCAGGAAGTAAGTGGGCTGAAATAAAATAAACTGTGGACTTGGGGGAAGTGGTTTTTCACTGAAGCCTGGGAAGGCCTTAGCAATTTGCAAGATTCCTCCTTTAGCTTTTGACTTCTAGAAGTTGTTGGTGAGACAAGATGAGAGGTCCTCTTTTCAAATGTCCCCCTATGAGCCGGGCAGTGGTGTCTTATGCCTGTAATCCTGGCTACTCAGGAGACTGAGATCTGAGGATCATAGTTCCAAGCTGGCCCGAGCAGAAAAGTCCCTGTGAAACTCTTATCTCCAATTAACTAAAAACAACAACAACAACAAAAAACAGTAGGGGTTCTGTGGCTTAAGTGGTAGAGCATTAGACTTGAGCACAAAAATACTCAGGGACAGTGCCCAAGGCCCTGAGTTCAAAGCCCACAACCAACCACAACAACAAGAAAAATTCTCCTAGTGTATTCTCACTAGTAGACTCTCACTCATAGATGTAGGCAGAAATGTTGATAATAACTATTGGAGCCCACTGGGATGAAACAGGTGCTAGATGATTCTTAACCTCTTCCAGTTTCTAGTTAGAGACTGGCATTCTTTTTGCCCCCGGGAGTCCCACAGAGTACCTATTTTCTAATGAATTGTAAGAAGTTCCTTTCTGTAAAAGTGTGATAGAAGTTCTGCCTCTGCATGCAAAGGAATCCTTAAGTCCTGCTTCAAAGTTTTGTTTTGTTTTTATTGTATTTTATTGTTAGGGTAATATATAGAGGGGTTACAGTTACATTTGTCACGTAGTGGGTATGTTACTTCTTGAACATTAATACCACTTCTCAACTTATTATCCCCTTTTCCCTCCCTCTACCACTTCAATGTTTTGTTTTGTTTTTTTGTGTTTTTTATTTTTTTTTGCCAGTCCTGGGGCTTGAACTCAGGGCATGAACAGTGTCCTTGGGCTTTCTCAAGACTAGAGCTCTGTCACTCGTGCCACAGCACCACTTCTGGCTTTTTCTATGCATGTGGTACAGAGGAATCGAACCTGGGTCTTCGTGCATGCTATGCAAGCACTCCACCACTAAGCCAAACTCCTGCCCCCCTTTCAATGTTTTTAATCAAGCTACTTATCTGACTTCTCTTTTATTCACTGTGCCATGCTGCAGCTTTCCCCTAAGATGCAAGAATTTGAAGAATATTCTGAAGAACTTTTTGTTCTTAATATACTATGTGCATACTCATTAAAAATCATTATTTTACCTGTGACCTGGAAAATGAGTCTTTGTTTCTTATTTGTCCCACATATACCTCTTAAGTTTTAAGGGTCCCCTGATATTTGGTGAAATAATGTTTCTACTCATGTATTATTAATATCAATACATGTCGTGGAATGTTGGGCACTAACTCAAGCTGCCTTCCCTGTAGTCAGACTCAACTGCCTTTCACTGTTTCCCATTCAGTCAGAGTTCTTTGACACATCTCTTGAGGAGTGTAGTTCTACTAATATCATTTCTAGTCACATTTTTAATGTTAATATTGCAAACCATAAGTGGCAAGGAGGCTTCATTAAAATTTTCCTTGAAAGGTCTTAAAAAGTAATGTTTAAATATGTGTCATTTCTCAGGGAGAGGGTTTACTGTGTCTGCCAGCTGTCTTCGATTATAATCAACTGCCTGATGGTTCACAAGAATCAGCATCTATTAGTAGTATTTTATAGAACACGTTATGTGACAAGCACACATGTTGGGCTTTTTTTCTCTGCTAGGTAGTGCTCTACACATTTAATATTTAAATATTAACTCATTAGTGCTATTATTAGAAAGTGTAAATATGTGTACCTCATTAGCTTGAATAGATCACTACTCAAGTGATCATTAGTTTGAATAGCACAGTAAAAACTCTCAAGTCTCAATATTAGTAACTAGCATACAGAAAAGCAGAATGCAGCTCCAACACAAACTGTGTTGGGGATGTAAATTTTTAACAGAAAATGAAATCTACAGCATTGTATATCAATCCGTCTGTGATAAATAAGCTATCCTTCCATTTACCTGTCTGTAAGTTTATTTGTGGGTTAATCATTTCAAACATCTTTTCATTTCAAAAGAGATTGTTTATGGCTTGCAGCACTGGAACATTTGAAAGAACTAAAAGTTTAAACAGAAGTTAAACTATTTTGAGGGTGTTAGAATCTAGAGAGTCACTACAATGAAACTTTCCATTTTCCTATTCTTATAGACATAAAATAGGATTAATTATAAATCTTGCATGAGGAAAATTGAATAAGGGTTTTTCTGGGAAGGTTTTTCTTCTAAATTTTAGGTGAGATATTTTGGATGATTTCTTCTATGTCAAGCTATAACATTTTCATTGTGAGAATAACAATTTTCAAACATCAATACCCTATTAGTAAAGCCTTGCTTTCATCACCTCGGCACACGGTTTTTGTAGATGTGAGTTAATAATCAAGGAACAAAGCCGGGCTGAGATCTGAGGATCAAGGTTCAAAGCCAGCCTGGGCACAAAAGGACCTGAGACTCTTATCTCCAAATAACCTCTAGAAAACAGGAAGCGGGGCTTGGCTCAAGAGGTACAGTGGTAGCCTTGAGCTGAAGAGCTCAGGGACAATGCCTAGGCCCCATGGTAGGGTGGTGGCCTTGAGTTGTATAGGTCAGGGACACAGTCAGGCTGAGTTCAAGCCCTGTGAACGACCCACACAAAAATAAAAAAATAAAAATAAGGAGGGAACATACAAAGCAGCAAAGGCCTGAGGAACACAGGGCTCTTGTGGATGTTTATACTTACCTTACTGACCTGTGAGAGTCAGCAAAGTAATATTTTCTGACTGCTGATTCCACTTCAATTGCTTATAAGGAATTCAACATCCGATTATTAACATGCTACCTGCAAAACTGGTGTTGCTGGGATATTCGTCACCATAAGAACTTGTATTTCCAAGATTCCATTCTTCTCAATTTTAATCCACCATTCTCCATGAACATATTGTCTCGAGGCACCTTGTCATAGAATGCATTTTAATGTTATTTCACTTTAACGCTTCTTTATCTGCCCTGTCTTTGAGAGAAAGTGCTTTCTTCCTCTGTACATGCAGCCTCTGGACAGATGTGGCAGGGAGAAAGTATTTTTCAGACTTCTGAACAAATGAACAAATGAGAGTTCACCTCTGATGTGTATTTTCATCAAACCAATTGACCTTGCTCAACAAAGACCAGTAGAGGCTGAAATATGAAATATCAATATCTAACAAATTTTTCTAGCATAATAATTTTTGACAACTACTTTTCAAATGTTCCCAGGACTTAGAATCCCAACATCTTGTAACTTGTTTTGTACAGCACATTGAGGCACAGCTTCATTTCTGGCTTTTTGGGGGAGTAGTTTTATTAGAGATAGGATTTTCATAGACTTTCTTACCTGGGCTGGCTTCAAACCTGCAATCCAACCTCCTGAGTAGCTAAGGTTACAGGCATGAGCCATCAGCACCTGGTTTGTTTCCCCTCTATAATTCTGGTTGAGGTGTTGTATTCAGCTGTCATCAAGAAGTCTTGGAGGCAAAGACTAATAGAGAAGGAGAATGACCTGGGGACTCAAAGAAAGAAGTCCCAGGAGGAAGGTGTCTTAAGCTGGTGACGTTATCAATCACCAACCCAGGATTGCTGTTCACCAAACATTATACTTGCAATGTAGCCTATTTGCCTGCTTGCCAGGTCATACAAGTAATACAATTGGGTAAATAGCCAAGTGATATTTGGCTAGGGTGTCCTGGCTTTCTTGATTGAGCATTCCTTCCCTGCCAGGCAAGTGGGAGTACCTCAGCTCTCAGAGCTCACTCCCCTCTCATTCTGGAATGAAGCCCACAGCACCTGAATAGATGCTCTGTTTTTCCCAAATGAGTTAAAAAATAAATGAAAGCAAAACAAAACTTGAGTGTGTTTCAGTCATTAAGGACAACTATAATACCACAACAAAAATAATCTTTGACCTTTTCTTTTCTTTTCTTTTTGTCTTGGAGTTTAAACACAGGGCATGGGTACAATCCCTGAGCTTTTGTGTTCCAGGCTAGTGCTCTATCACTTGAGCCACAACTCCAAATTTGGGTTTGTGTATTTGTTTTTGATCCTTACTTGGACATAAGGTCCAAAGACTTTCCTATCCCTGCTGGCTTCAAACTATGCTTCTCAGATCTCAGCCTCCTGAGTTGCTAAGTTGACAGGCAAGAGCTAACAGCAACCAGCTAAAACCCCTCATTTGAATACTAATATCTTCTATGTTTTTGTGTGTTTAAATACAATGAAAAAAATTTAAGGAAACAACTTGATCTGGGCTGTGACTTTGTAGACAGAGAAGATTTCTGCTTTCTTCTCTAAAGTTCATCTATTCTGTGCTAGAACTTGTCCACCCCCTTGTGGTCTTTCACCGTAAAGATAGTTCTCAATTTCTGCTAAATAAAAAAGCCTAGAAACTAGAGACAGTCAATGCATGAAAGTTTAAAATTAGATAAAGGAGGGCCAGGAGCGTGGTCTAGTGGTGGAGTGCTTGCCTAGCATGCATGAACCCTTGGGTTTGATTCCTCAGTATCACATACACAGACAAGGCTGGAAGTAGTGCTGTGGCTCAAGTGGTAGAGGGCTAGCCTTGAGAAAACTCAAGGACAGTGCTCAGTCCCTGAGTTCAAGCCCCTGGACTGACATTAAAATATATATATAACGGTCAAAACTCCATGGATAGATTTTTTATTTTGCCAGTCCTGGGGCTTGGACTCAGGGTTGAGCATAGTCCTTAGGCTTTCCTCAAGGCTAGTGCTCTACCACTTGAGCCACATCACCACTTCTGGCTTTTTCTTTGTATGTGGTACCTAGGAATCAAACCCAGGGCTTCATGAATGCTAGGCAAGCACTCTACCACTAGGCCACACTTCCAGCCCCTAGATGTTTTGACTAAGGAACACTTCCCTTTGAAGCACATTTCAGTTGGCTTTGTTCATTCATGGGGAATCTGGAATTGAGATGCAGGACATCTGGGAGGAGTTTGTTGATGGAAACCAGGTAGTGGTGACTTTCATCACCTTGCAATTACAAAAAAAAATTGCCTACCTGAGAGCACACATGAACTCTCACAGGAGAAACAATGTAAGTGTGTTCATGAAATGCTAATGATAACAAGCAACGCTGAAATTCAGGGAAAGAACAAAAATAAGAAAGAAATAGTCACCAAAGAATAAACATTCTCAAATATCTATCCAGAAAGAAGAAAACTTTAAGGAATATGTTTAAATTTTAACTTACACTCTTTTCTTTTTTTTGCACCAGTCCTGGGGCTTGAACTCAATGCCTGAGTGAAGTTCTGAGCTTTTGTGATCAAGGCTAGCACTCTGCCACTTGAGCTACAGCTTCATTTCCAGCTTTTTGGTGGTTAACTGAAGATAAAAGTCTCAAGAACTTTCCTGTCCAGCCTGTCTTAGAACCATCATCCTCAGATTTCAGCCTGAATATTTAGGATTACAGATATGAACCACAAGCACCTCGCAGTATTAAGCCAATATTTTAACACTGATAGGGAAGCCCTAGCATTGACTAATGCACATTATTTTGAAGCCAGAAAAAATAGCGTACATGACAGTGAGTTTTAATCTGCAGTTTCATTGAAGTGTTGATGAATATATGAGGGATCTCATTTTCCCCTAGTAATTTTCAGCAGACAGATACTAGATGGCCTTGAATGCACTCAATAATGATGAGGAGATGAGATGATTATATTAAAAGTATTAAAGAGAAGATTCAGGTTAACTGACTTTCAAATTGTTAGTCAATTATGGTAGACTTCATGAGAACTTGCTAAAAGCCATGTCGTTCTGCTTACAGTTCTTCTAAATAGCAATTGATACCTATAACATAAAGAATTTGAATGAAATATTAAAAATCTAATTGTCAATGCTGTAGTGGTTATCTTTAGTATTTTTCTAATATAGGCAGTAAAAATAACTTCAGTTTTGTGTTATAAACCAAATGAGTGAATCTTAATGAAAAACTATGATGAAATGACTAAAATAGAGTAATTGAACAATATATGGCCCATTGAAATACCATTATCAGAAATCTCTGCTATGGTATCACCCTGTATCAGAATCTCTTCTAAATGGACCAAAGACCCCGATATAAGGCCAGACATCATGAAAAGATTACAGGAAGGGGTAGAGGAAACATGAAGTCTTCTAGGCATGGGTCAGAACTTCATAAATGAAGACCCAGGATCACAACAAATCAAGAAAGACTAGATAAGTGGGGCTGCATCAAACCAAAGAGCTTCTGCATGCCCAAAGACACAGCTGAAAGTTATATAGAAATCCCACAGAATGGAAGAAGACTTTTACCAGCTATGCATCAGATAAAACCCTCATATCTAAAATATGCTCAAAGCTCAGAAAATTACCCCCAAAAAATAAACTCTTAAAAACTCAACAGTACAATCAATGAATGGGCTGAAGACTTAAAGAAAGACTACTCCAAAGAAGAATAAGAATGGCCAATAGATATGTGACTTAATGCACCTTCTACCTGGCAAATCTCATGTAACCCTTTTACTAATTACAATAAAAAATTTAAAAAAAAGAATGGCCAATAGATACACAAGGAAGTGTTCAATATCTCTGGCCATAAAAGAAATCCAACTAGAAGCAACATTGAGCAGGATGAGCGTCGACAGCCGGCGTTGGCCGGCCTGGGCCGTAGGTAGAACGACATGGAGCTGCCGTCCTCCCGCACGAACAGAGTGGAGGAGTGGGTGGGCCCATTGGGTCTTGGCTCAAATGCATCGGCTCCGCCATGGCCGAGACCCGACCCAACGCTAGGTACCCAGGAAACCTAGCACTGCGTGTGCGCAGCACAGCCAAAGAGCCCCCCCCACCCTCCTCCCGGAAGAGGCGGGACTGTGGTGCCTATTTTCCGCTCCCCGCGTGCGCAGCTCACCCTCTCCCCTCTTTTCCCGGAAGAGGCGGGATTTTGGAGCTTAACCTGGAAGCAGTCCTGATATCGTCGTTACTTTCGGGTCGGGATCCCCAGGAAAGATGGCGACGCTGCAGGAGGCGGACATGAACGTGGATGGCAAACTGAACCTGAGCAGGAGGTAAGTGTGGTTCTAAGGTCCGGTGGGCCTCTGTGGGGTGGGGCGCCTCGGCCCAGACCGGGAGGTGCGTGGGGGCCCCACTGTCCTGGTCCTCGTGTGGCCGCGCTCCGGCCCTGGACATGACGTCCCCGACCCCCCACCCTGGATCGGCAGGTGCTGGGGTCCCCTGCCTTCACGTTGGGATCGGGGAACGCAGGGGCAGACCGAGCAGTGACAGGAAAGACATGTGGAGCTTGCTCCTCCCTTCCCGCCGTCCCTCCCCGGTGCAGACTGAGAGCTGCCGGCCACCTCGGCCCTTCTTCCCGGGCCTCCCCGGGCCTTTCTGAGCGTGGATGAGGAGGGGTGGGGCCGTCATCTATCCACATGGATTACTCAGAGGATCTGGGGAAAGGTGAGTCAGTGGTCTTGTTG